>NC_142809.1:140782-313282 GCF_049724085.1 Artemia sp. Qi Xiang Cuo | reverse complement strand
GAATTTCCGTCATGAAATGCAAGAGTTGGAAAATTGGGGTCTTAGTCCACCAAATCGAATGGTGGAAATCCAATAGCTCAGTATTGGGGTCCCAGTCCACCAAACTGAACGGTGGACATTCACTAGCTCAGAATTTGGGTCTTAGTCCACCAGCCTGAATGGTGGAAATCCACTAGCTTAATATTGGGGTCTCAGTCCACCAGTCTGAATGGTGGAAATTCACTGTTTAAGTTAGGTTAGGTTAACTTATCTTGAGGTCTCATGATAAGTTAACCTAACCTTTTCCGGCAGTATGGTTAGGTTAGACTAGATTAAGTTAGGTTAGATTAAGTTAGGTTAGGTTAGCCTACGTACGCTTCACTTAGGTTCGCTTAGGTTAGGTGAGAGATAGGAAAAATGTTAGGTGTGTTATTAGGTTAGGTTAGGTTAAATTAAGATAGGTTAGATTAAGTTAGGTTATGCTAGGTTATCCTACGTACGTGCGCTTACGTAGGCTAACCTAGCCTAACCTAGCCTAACTTAACTTAATCTAACCTAACCTAATCACACACAAGTTTTTGTGTGCATGTAAGTTTTTGTGTGCATGTAAGTTTTTGCGTGTGGGTGTAAGTTTTTGTGTGTGTGTGTGTAAGTTTTTGTGTGTCTAAGCTTTTGTATGTGTAAGTTTTGTAGTGTGTGTGTGTAAGTTTTCGTGTGTGTGTGTGTGTGTAAGTTTTTGTGTGCTTGTTATTTTTAATGTGAATGTGTTATTTTGTGTGTGTGTGTGTTTTTGTGTGTGTGTGTGTGTAATTTTTTGTGTGTATGTTTGTTTTTGTGTGTGTGTGTAAGTTTTTGTGAGTGTGTGTAAGTTTTGGCGTGTGTGTGTGTGTGTAAGTTTTTGTGTGCATGTAAGTTTTTGTGTGCATGTACGTTTTTGCGTGTGGGTGTAAGTTTTTGTGTGTGTTTGTAAGTTTGTGTGTGTTTGTGTGTGGGTGTAAGTTTTTTGTGTGTTTGTAAGTTTGTGTGTGTGTGTGTTTGTGTGTGTAAGTTTTTTGTGTTTGTGTGTGTGTGTGTGTATGTTTTTGTGTGTGTGTAATTTTTGGCTTGTGTGTGTATGTTGTAGTTTGTGTTTGTGTATGTTTTTTGTTTGTGTGTTTGTGTGTGTGTGTTTGTAAGTTTTTGTGCGTGTGTGTGTGTGAGTTTTTTTTGTGTTCATGTGTAAGTTTTTGTGTGTGTGTGTGTGTGTGTGTGTATGTGTGTGTGTGTTTGTTTGAGTGTGAGTTATTTTTATTTTGATTGTTTGTTTGTGTGTGTGTGTTTATGTTTTGGTGTGTGTGTGTGTGTTTTCGTGTGTGTGTGTGTGTGTGTGAGTTTGTGTGTGTGTGTGTGTGTGTGTGTATGTTTTTGTGTGCATGTAAGTTTTTGTGTGCATGTAAGTTTTCGCGTGCATGTGTAAGTTTTTGTGTGTGTGTGTGTGTAAGCTTTTGTGTATGTGTAAGTTTTGCGTGTGTGTGTGAGTTTTCGTGTGTGTGTGTGTGTGTGTGTGTGTGTTTGTGAGTTTGTGTGTGTGTGTGTTTTTGTGTGTGTGTGTGCTTGTTTGTTTGTGTGTGTTTGTGTGTGTGTGTGTGTGTGTGTGTGTGGGTTATTTTTGACGTGTGTGTGTAATTGTTAGTGTGTGTGTGTTAGTTTTAATGTGTGTGTGTGTAAGTTTTTGTGTGTGTGTAAGTTTTAGCGTGTGTGTGTAAGTTTTTGTGTGTGTGTGTAAGTTTTTGTGTGTGCGTGTAAGATTTTTGTGCGTGTGTTTACTATTTTGTGTTCATTTAATTTTTTAGTTTCTGTTTTTTTTTCGTGTTCTTGTTTTAGTTTTTGTGTGTGTGTGTGTGTGTGTGTGTGTGTGTGCGTAATTGTTCGTGTGTGTGTGCGTAAGTTTTTGTGTGTGTGTAAGTGTGTGTGTGTGTGTGTAAGTTTTAGTGTGTGTGTAAGTCCTTGTGTGCATATAAGTTTGTGCGTGTGGATGTTTGTTTGTTCGTGTGTGTGTTATTTTTTGTGTGTGTGTGTGTGTAAGTTTTTGTGTGTCAAAGCTTTTGTGTGTGTATTATTTTACGTGTGTGTGTGTATTGGCTCGTGTGTGTGTGTGTGTGTGTATTTGAGATTTTTCATTATTTTGAGCGTTAGCATGTGTAAGTGTTTGTTTTTTTTTTTTTTTTTGGGTTTAAGTGTTTGTGTGTGTGTAAGTTATTGTGTGTGTGTGTGCAATCGGTGTTGTGCTGGTTTAAGTTTTGTGTGTGTGTGTGTAAGTAGTTGTGTGAATTATTGTTTTTGTGTGCATTTATTGTTTTGCTTGTGGGTGTAATTTTTTGTGTGTTTATGTTTAAGTTTTTGTGTGTCTAAGATTTTGTGTGTGTGTGTAAGTTTTTGTGTGTGTGTGTGTGTAAGTATTTTTGTGTGTGTGTTTGTGTGTGTGTGTGTGTGTGTGTGTTTGTGTGTGTGTGTGTGTGTAAGTGTGTGTGCGTGTGTGTGTAAGTTTTTGTGTGTGTGTGTGTGTGTGTTTTGTGTGTGTGTGTGTGTGTGTGTGTGTGTATGTTTGTGTGTGCATGTAAGTTTTTGTGTGCATGTGTAAGTTTTTGTGAAGTTTTCGTGTGTTTGTGTGTGTGTTTTTTGTGTTTGTTTGTGTGTGTGTGTGTGTGTAAGTTTTTGTGTGCATGTTAGTTTTTGTGTGCATATAAGTTCTAGTGTTCATGTGTTTGTTTTGTGTGTGTGTGTGTGTGTTTAATTTTGTGTGTGTGTTAGTTGTGGCGTGTCTGTATAATTTTTGGTGTGTGTGTGTGAGTTTTAATGTGTGTGTGTAAGTTTTTGTGTGTGTGTGTGTAATTTTTCGTGTGTGTGTGTAAGTTTTCGTGTGTGTGTGTTTTATTGTGTGTGTTTGCGTGTAAGTTTGTGCGCGTGTGTGTAAGTTTTTGTGTGCTTTTTAGTTTTTTTGTGCTAGTAAGTTTTAGTATGCTTGTGTAGTTTTTTTTGTTTGTATGTGTATGTGTGTGTGTGTGTGTGCGTATGTGTGTGAGTTAGTTTTGGTGTGTGTGTGTAAGTTTTTGCGTGTGTGTAAATTTTTGTGCGTGTGTGTAAGTTTTAGTGTGCATGTGTAAGTTTTGTGTGCATGTAAGTTTTTGTGTGCATGTAAGTTTTTGCGTGTGGGTGTAAGTTTTTGTTTGTGTGTGTGTAAGTTTTTGTGTGTCTATGCTTTTGTGTGTGTAAGTTTTGAAGTGTGTGTGTGTTTGTAAGTTTTCGTGTGTGTGTGTGTGTGTAAGTTTTTGTGTGCATGTAAGTTTTCGTGTGCATGTGTAAGTTTTTGTGTGTGTGTGTAAGTTTTTATGTGTGTGTAAGTTTTTTGTGTCTGTGTAAGTTTTTGTGTCTGTGTGTATTTTTTGGAGTGTTTTTGTAAGTTTTTGTGTGCATGTTAGATTTTGTTTTCGTCTTATCGTGTGCTTGTGTTCGTTTTTGGGTGCTTATTCTTTTTAGTTTTTGTGTATCTAATCTTTTTTTCGTGGGTGTAAGTTTTTTGTGTGTGTTTGTTAGTTTGTGTGTGTTTGTGTGTGTGTGTAAGTTTTTGTGAGTGTTAGTTTTGTGTGTGTGTGTGTGTGTGTGTGTGTAATTTTGTGTGTTCGTGTGTGTGTGTGTGTAAGTTTTGGCGTGTGTGTGTGTAAGTTTTCGTGTGTGTGCGTGTTAGTTTTGTGTGTGTGTGTGTTTGTATTGGTGTGTTCGTTGGTGTTTTTGTTTTTTGTTGTGTTCAGGTGTTAGTTTTTGTGTGTGTGTGTGTGTGTAAGTTTGTGTGTGTGTGTGTGTATTTTTTTGCGTGTGTGTGTGTGTAATTTTTAGTGTGCATGTGTAAGTTTTTGTGTGTGTAAGTTTTGGCGTGTTTGTGTAAGTTTTCGTGTGTGTGTGTGTAAGTTTTGTGTGTGTGTGTGTGTAAGTTTTCTGCGTGTGTGTGTGAGTTTTTTGTGTTCATGTGTAAGTTTTTGTGTGTGTGTGTGTGTGTAAGTTTTTGTGTGTGTGTAAGTTTTGTCGTGTGTGTGTGAGTTTTCTTGTGTTTGAGTGTGTAAGTTGTGTGTGTGTGTGTGTGTGTGTGTAAGTTTTTTTGAGAATGTATGCTTTTGTGGGCTTCTATTTTTTAGTGTGCTTGTGATAGTTCTTGTGTGTGTGTGTTTGTGTGTAATTTTGTGTGTGTGTAAGTTTTTGCGTGTATGTTTAAGTGTTCGTGTGTTTGTGTGTTGAATTGTTGTGTGTGTGTGTGTGTGTTTGATATTTTGTGCGTGTTTGTGTTATTTGTTTGTTTGTGCATTTTTATGTTTTTGTGTGTGTGTGTGTGTGTGTAATTTTGTGTGCGTGTGTAAGTTTTTGAGTGTGTGTGTGAGTTTTCGTGTGTTTGTGTGTGTAAGTTTGTGTGTGTGTGTGTGTGTGTGTAAGTTTTTGTGTGCATGTAAGTTTTTGTGTGCATATCAGTTTTAGTGTGCTTTTGTATGTTTTTTTGTGTGTGTGTATGTGTATGTTTGTGTCTGTGTGTGTGTAAGTTTTGGAGTGTGTGTGTATGTTTTTGAGTTTGTGTGTAAGTTTTCATGTGTGCGTGTGTGTAAGTTTTTGTGTGTGTGTAAGTTTTTGCGCGTGTGTGCAAGTTTTTGTGTGTGTGTTATTTTTTGCGTGCATGTAAGTTTTTGTGTGCATGTTATTTTTTGTGTGTGGGTGTTATTTTTTGTGTGTGTGTGTGTGTGTGTATTTTTTTGTGTTTCTAAGATTTTGTTTGTGGATGTTAGTTTTATTTGTTTATGTGTGTTTTTGTGTGTGTGTGTGTGTGTGTGTGTAAGTTTGTGTGTGTCTTAGCTTCTGTGTGTGTAATTTTTTGAGTGTTTTTTTAAGTTGTCGTGTGTGTGTGTGTATGTTTTGTGTGTGTGTGTGTGTAATTGTTTTTGCTTTTTTGTGTTTGTTTTTTTTGTGTTCATTTTGAAGTTTTTGTGTGTGTGTGTGTGTGTAAGTTTTTGTGTGTTCTTTATTTTTTGCGTGTGTGTGTGAGTTTTCTTGTGTGTGTGTGTGTAAGTTTTTTGTGTGTGTGTGTGTAAGTTTTTGTGTGTGTGTGTGTGTGTGTGTGTGTGAGAGTTTTGTGTGTGTGTGTAAGTTTTGGCGTGTGTGTGTAAGTTTTCGTGTGTGTGTGTGTAATTTTTTGTGTGTGTGTGTGTGTAAGTTTTTGCGTGTGTGTTTGTGTAAGTTTTCGTGTGTGTGTGTATGTTTTCGTGGGTGCGTGTAAGTTTTTGTGTGTGTGTGTTTAAGTTTTTGTGTGTGTGAAAGTTTTTGTGTGCATGTATGGGGCCCGGGGGAGGGCCTTTGGGAGCCAGGGGGGGCGTTTGGGGATCCAGGGCCCGCGAGGATTGGGTGGTCTTTTGGGAGCCCTGTGGACCTTGGGAGACGGGGGTTGGTCCTTTGGGGGCCGAGGAGTCTCTTGGGGGCTGGTTGGCTCTTTGGGAGCCCGGGGGACCTTTGCGGGCCTGAGGAGGGCCTTGGGGTGTCTGAGGAGGGTGTTTGGGGAATAACATTTCGAAATTTTTACTTTTTAGTTTACTTTTTGTGGCGCATTCCTGCAGCGCATTCCTGCGGCGCATCCCCATGCGGCGCTTTCCTGACCCACGGAGCATCCCTGCGGCACATCCTGCGGCGCTTTCCCGCGGCGCATCCCTGCGGCACATCCTGCGGCGCTTTCCTGGCCCACGGCGCATCCCGGCAGCGCTTCTCTGGTCCGGGGGACCTTTGGGGGCCGGGGAGGGCCTTTGGAACACAGGGAGGGCCTTTGGGGCACAGGGAGGGCCTTTGGGGGTCCGGAGGGCAGTTGGGGGCCTGGGGGACATTTGGGGACCGGTGGAGGGCCTTTGGGACCCCGTTGGTCCTTTGGGAGCTCGATGGGTCTTTGGGGGGCCCGGGGATGGCCTTTGGGGGTCTGGGTGGGCCTTGGGGGGCGCCGGTGGCCCTTTGGGAGCTTGGGGGGTCTTTTGGGCGCCCTGTGGACCTTTGGAGACCGGGGGAGGACCTTTGGGGGCCCGGGGGACCCTTGGGGGCCGGTTGGCCCTTTGGGAGCCCGGGGGACCCTTTGAGGGCCAGGGGAGGACCTTTGGGGCACAGGGAGGGCCTTTGGGGCACAGGGAGGGCCTTTGGGGCACAGGGAGGGCCTTTGGGGGGCCGGGGGGGCAGTTGGGGGCCTTTAGGGACCGGTGGAGGGCCTTTGGGACCCCGTTGGTCCTTTGGGAGCTCGATGGGCCTTTGGGGGGCCCGGGGATGGCCTTTGGGGGTCTGGGTGGGCCTTTGGGGGCGCCGGTGGCCCTTTGGGAGCTTGGGGGGCCTTTGAGGACCGGGGGCTTCCTTCGGGGTTGGGGTAGGAGGATTGGAACCCTTTGGGGTTGGGTTAGAGGACCTCACAACACTGTTCAAATGAAACTTGTGTATTATAACGACCACAGAGTTTCACCATTAAATTCTCTTCTAAAATCTCTTCAAAAATCATCTTTTAAAATGTCTCTAACTGTTTCGTCGAAATAATCCCATAACCTGTCTAAAACAGTTTCGATCAAATAATCCCTAAACGTAATTCAGCATGTTCCTTTTGTTTTTGGCATCTCTGCGCTAATGCATTTCAAATTAATAAGAAACCTGATTTCCGCGCTAAAACAATTCATCGCTAAGATGTTTCTTGGAGAATAGTTTCCATGGTCTTTGGCTATTAATATCCTTTGGAGTTCGACCAAAAGAGTTGTTTCCGAGGCAAAGACATTAATGACTTGGATCTATTCCTGGAGAATCGTTTCTAGGCGAAAATTTTTAAAGTCTGACAGATGATGTCATTGGTTGATTGATCTGTCAAGAAAGGGGGATTAATTTGTTGTTTCTAAGGGGAATTATTTATTCACGATAGGTGAATTGAGGTCGACAGCACAGGTGTTCCAAATTCCGGGAAACTCTCAACATTCGCTGAGAGCGTGCCAAAAACAACAACAACAACATCGACCTTGACATTCGCTGAGAGCGTGCACTTACAACAACAACAACATCGACCTTGGAAATTTAGGTCATTGACCCCATTAACCACGTGTTCTCCCTAATGACTCTATGCCCATATATGGTGTGCTGTCCGGACCTTTATAGTCATTTCTACTAACCAACCCCATTCTTGTTTATTGTTAAAGTAGATAATGGACAAACCTATAAGTGCAACTAATGTTTTTTTGGGGAAAAAAAATTCTTACTTGCCACCTCTATTTGTCAATCCCATATTTGAAAAATGAAGCTCTGAATCCTTCCAAACATGCCACAATAGTAGAGGATATTTACAGCCAGGGTCATTACTAGCCAAAATGTTTTGAGAAGATGGGGGGGGGCAAGAAATTCTGCTGACTGGCTGGTTATTTTTACTGACTTTTTTTGTCAGTAATTGGAATAAAATCTGTTTCAGATACAATATATAAAACCACTGCATTTACCAACCAAGATTCAGGTTTTGGTACATGTCATGTCACTATTTTAACGCTCTTTACTTAACCAAATGGAAAACTGTGGCATTCATCTTTAAAATAACAGTAGGAGTCGGTAAAACTGCTGCGTTTACTGACCAAGTTCAAGATTCCTGTAGATGATATGTCAGTATTTTTTTGTGTTCTTTAGTAAACAAAGTACCAAACAAAGTTACTAAACAAAGTATTTTAGCAGCATTGGAAAAATTATTGCCCTTTGTGCCATGATTTTACCGACTTTTTTATGAAGTGACTAAGAACATTGGAAGGGGCCTCCCCCTCCCCTCATACCTGACAGCCCCGGTGACAGCAGCAACAGAACCTAGCCTGTACAAGCCCAGGTGAAACAGCTGCTTTGAGAGTGGGAGGAAAATTCAATATTAGTCTAAGGCTTCGTTATATGGTCTTAGAACTATTTAAAAAAAATGGCTATCTCAAAGTTCTTATAGGATGGGTTTGCAGAAGAAAGGGCCCAGAGGGGGGGACTAGGTGCCCTCCAATCTCTTTTGACGCTTAAAAAGTGAACTAGAGCTTTCAATTTCCAGTCAAATGAACCCTCTTTGAAGTTTATACGAGCATCCCTTCCATAAGAACCATATCTGCCCCCAGGGCATAACTTACAACGCCTGCCTCCGGGTCCGGGGGGTTGTGTCGACAGGTTTTGCTATGTGATCTTTGAACTATTTTTAACAAAATAGGTATCTCAAAATTTTTATCGATACATTTGGGAAAAAAAGGCATGGGGGCTGATTACCCTCCGATATCGTTTGACGCTTAAAAAGTGCGCTAGAACTTTCAATTTCCAATCAAATGATCCCTCTCTGATGTTTTTACGAGCATTCCTTCCATAAGAACCATATATGCCCACAGGGCATAACTTATAACCCTTGCCTTGAACACTGTGGGCGAGTGTCCTGCTCAGATATATAATTTCCAGAATTTTCAACTACGTTGAAAAAAATTGCTATCTCAAAATTTGTGTTGGATATGTTTGGGGAAATGGTGGGCGTGGAAGGGGTGTTAGTTGCCTTCCAATCACTTTCGACTATTAAAAAGGGCACTAGCCATTTAAATTTCCAATCGAATGAGCCCTTTTTGAAGTTTCTACGACAACACTTTCAATAAAAACCGTATATGCCCCCAGGGCATAAATTACAACCCTTGCCATGAGGGCTGTGGAGGGGTTGTCATCATCACATACCAACTGTTCAGAACTTTAAACCACGCTGAACAAAATAGTGATTAAAATTTAAATTAGATATATCTTGGGAAAAGGTTGACAAGAGACGGGGATTTGTGGCCCTTCAAAAATTTTTGAGTGCTAAGAAAAGCACTAGCCCTTTTAACATCCAATCGAATAAGCCATTTTTGAAGTTTCTACGACAACACTTTCTATAAAAACCTAATATGCCCCCAGGGCATAATTTACAACCTGTGCCCTGAGGGCTGTGGGGGATTGTCCTCCTCAAAAACATAATTTCTGAAAATCAACTACTTAGAACAAAATAACTATCTCAAAATTTTGATTGGATGTGTTTGGGGAAATGGTGGGCGTGGAAGGGGTGATAGTGGCCTTCCAATCACTTTCGACCCTTAAAAAGGGCACTAGAACTCTCGATTAACAATCGAATGAGCCCCCTTAGAATTTCATATGACGACTCCTTCCATATGGAGTGCCTCTAGAAAAAAATAATAAAACATTAGAGCCGTATGGCCTTTCAAACAGTTCGTGGTAACGAACTGTAAGTAAGGAGCGACCCGGCTCAATGGTAACCGAAACTCTAAAAAACGGGTTTTTGATACAAATAGATACATAAAAAGAATGAGATTTCAATGCTGATTTCAAATATATAAATTTCATCAATTTTAGTCATACCATCAAAAGTTACGTGCCTGAGAAAATTTGGCTGATTTTCGAAAAAAAGGGGAAAGACCCCCTAAAAATTATAGAACCTTGATGAAAATCACACCATCATATTCAGCGTATCAGAGAACCCTACTGTAGAAGCTTCAAGCTCCTATCTACAAAAATGTGGAATTTTGCATTTTTTGCCAAAGAAAGAACACGGATGCGTGTTTATTTGTTTTTTCCCCTAGGGGTGATCGTATCGACCCAGTGGTCCTAGAATATCGTGGGAGAACTCATTGGATCGGAAATTAAAAGTTCTAGTCCCCTTTTTAAGTGACCAAAAAAATGGAGGGCAACTAGACCCCCTCCCACGCTCTTTTTTTCCCAAAGTCACCTGGTCAAAATTTTGAGATAGCCATTTTCTTCAGTATGGTATAAAATATTATACCCATGTCCTTTAGAATGAATTAATCCCCCGAAGTTGCCGGGGGGAGGGCTAAAAGCTATGAACTTTACCCCATGTTATCATATAGTATTGGAGACTTGAAAGTATAAAGACGTTTTCAGGAGGGATTTTTTCTGTTAGTAAAGGGAGGTGGGTGGGTTGGGGCTTATATGGGAGGATCTTTCCATGAAGGAAGTTTTCATGGGGGAAGGGACATCGCTATCAAGGGGGTGCCGAATTTCCCAGCATTATTCGGCTCGGTCGAAAGTTAAATAGTGCCCCAGGGGGAGGGTAGTCACACCGTCTTGACAAACGTAGACCTTGTCGGAAATGGTACTCATGCCAATTTTTCTATATTTACAGTGAAGTGTCTGTAGTTTAAGGAACGAATTGCCAACAATTTTGCTCGTGGAATTGTATTTTTAACAATACAACTCCTATAGACATCCTAGTCCTAATTCTTATCCACATAGTGCGTGGGTACTCTTTTGCAACGTTTTTTTATTTCCTCGTCGTGTTTCTGTATAAAGTACACCTTCGGACTTACAAACATACCACGGGAAATCATGTCAATTCCCGTTTCTGATTTTAAAAATTAAAGCTGATTTGGCGCCCGACTTTTCACTAGCTCTGGGTAAAGCCCACTCCAATTGGTGTAGTCCATCCGCGAGCTGATGATTTCACCGTGTGCTAAATCATCAAGTAGGTTTGGAGTTTTTACTTTTAGTAGTAGAGAATCTGTGTCCCCGTAGTAGACCTCTGCTTGTCCCTTCTCCGGCCACTGTACCCTAGCCACATTGTAGTAGAATTCGTACTTGAGCTTTTTAGGAATCTTTAAGATGACATTGCTTGCAGTAATATTTTTATCTAATACAATGCTTCTTTTTTTCCTATTCATTAGCACCCTGTCCGCCCAAATGATTGTGTTAGAAGCGTCGTTAGGAACTGCACTAATTTGAGCACACTGTTTGGGATCGGTCGCGACGTCACAACGACAAATATAATACACTGCTCTATCATAGTCATAATCCTATAAAGGCTGCATTGACCGAACGAATCATAAGAACTATTCGAATTTTAATTTCAAGATATTGTACATTAAAAAATACATCTGCTTTTATTCATGATTTAGATAAAATCATGTTGATTTTTAATCAACGACCTCATCGATCATTCTCCAACTCAACCCCAACGTAAGTTCTTCATTCTGATCATGGTACAATTGATACTTTTCTTAAACAATATTCCAATGTCAAGAAAACGACTGTCAAGAAAAAATTTAATGTTGGTGATACTGTTCGAATTAATAGAACAATTAATGTTTTTGTAAAGCGGTAATTACTTGTGGTCCTCAGAACTTTTTAAAGTGGCAAAAATCCTAAACACTAAACCCATAACTTATCGTCTGCGAGATACCAAAGATGAAGAAATTCTCGGCGGCTTTTATGACTATGAACTACAAAAAGTTAAAAATAATAGTGAAATCTTTCAAGTTGAAAAGATATTAGACTCGTACTCGCAGGGGCAAGAAACAGTTATTTGTTCGGTGGCTAGGATACAAATTTGATTTTGATTCTTGGATCAGTGTTGAAGATATTGAGAATGCCCAATGATTTCTGTGTAACATTTATGTCCAACGTTTCCGATCCTCTCTACAGTGACTTGAATAAAACAAGTGATTTTTGGATGAAACACTCCCCCGCCATCAAATTCGATGACGGAAAGTATGAAGTGGCTCTTGTCGATTGAATTCTCAAAAATACATATAACATCCTGAGAAAGGATCGTGTGTATGATACAGAATTATACCATTCGATTCGTCCCTCTTTGTCAACTATGAATGGGCTGAGGCACATAAATTTAATGAATATTTACATGTCAAATTAAAATATATTGAATTTGATGGTATGAAAGATTTGTGTCGTACAATCAATAGAAAAATCTCATTTCGTAGGAATGGTACATTCCATTTTGATTACACAATGGAACACGATAGGATTTACATTACCTCACCTGTTGACACTGAAATGATTATTCTCAATGATATGAGAGACGTTCTTGGCTTTAAACGGTTATGATCAATGGGGAAAACGCTGGCACTGTTTACGGGATGGATCAAGTTATTTTTGCTGATTATCCACCTGGTTTTGGCTTGGGCTCTTGCATATTTCTCTATACATTTTTTGTGGAAACGTCGAGAGTTGGTAATTCAAATGTCCCTCTCCTAAGTGTTCTTGAACGAAAAACAACCCAAGAACTTGTTCATCACTATAATATAAACTATCTTCAGTATGTTCCTGTAAACACTTCATATTTGGAACTCTGTCAGTTAACACTAAGAAGTGAATTGGGTGACTCTCTAGCAATAACAAAAGGTTTAGCCGTGATTACATGTTATTTTCGACCCATTATCGGCGACAGCACCTAAAATGAACAATAGAAGAATTCCATTTGTCTGTCCTGATATCAATTGCTATGTTGGTGCTCTGAGTCCACGTCAAATAAGCAATGAATTGGACTAGTACAAGGGGCGTACTACAATGTCTGGCTATGGTCTTGGTGGCTAGTTTGCTAGGCTATTTCGTTCTGCACTACCCCTTGCCAGAAAGTATCTTTTACCTGCCGCATCAAATTTTGCTGCCTCAACACTACAGGACTGGAGGTCGGGTAAGAATTTCAACGAGAGTGTTAAGGAAATTATTAAATCCTCAGAAAGAGCCATTGATGAGCAAATAAATTCTCGCCGAAATGGGAAGGTATTGAAAAAGATGCGTGCGCGTCATTCACTCATCAGTATCTACCCAGGCGGGAAGCGAAGGATATCAACAAGGACTTTGAGGAATAAAACGAAAAAGACCAATAAGCAGAAAAAGAAAAATATTTTTAGATCAAAGAAGGATTTCTTCTCTTAAGATGACTTATCTCCCTCACAAGGATTCACATCCATCAATCAGTTCCTCATTGAATCTGTTAAATGCTGAAAATGTTGATGTTTTTGTCAAGTATCGCTACTATGAACAATTTCATCCCCAAAAACCACTCTTGTAGAATATACACTTTAAGATAATTTCAAGTGAAGACTATTCTGTTGATTTGTCATCAACAGTTATTTATTGAAATGTTGCAGTGAAGAATAAGTCAGATAATACAACTCCAACTGCTGTCACGGGACTCTCTTATGAGAACTGTATTATTTACAACCCATTCAAGCCAATTAATGTATTCATTAATAGAACATTGGTAAGCTCTAGCAATAACTTATCCTACTATGCAAGCTACATACAATTTATGATGATGACACCAAAGGCACATAAGGAGTTGAAAGGACAGTCATTGGGCTATGAATATCGATCAGGTGTTAATACTGAAGGTGAGTTGACTACTGCAGTGACCCAGGAGTATCAACTAGTTGAAAAATTAAATCATGAGATATTCAATATATCCCAATGGTTACCCCCCAATGTCAAGATTGACATAAAGTTGCAACTAGCCCCGTCGAATTTCATTTTGAGAAAAACACTTCCTGCAGCACCTGATGCAAATGTCATTATCACATCGGCAATTCTTCATGTCCGAAAACAACAGGTTATGAGGTTTGTCGCCTTGGCAGTGGAAAAGGTAAGAGCCAATGGCAACAACATTAAACTTCTTGTCCCCCATACGATCACCAATCAACGTCACATTGCCACCGGCTCACGTAGCTATACCAATTCATCATTTATCAATGGAGAAATCCCGTCAAAACTTGATCTGGCCTTTATGAAGAGTGGCAGTGCCGTTGGTCCTGGAATGCATCATCCCATGATTTTAATTTTTTCGGTCTATCTAGCCTTGTATGTAAAGTGAATGGTATTCCTCTGTACAATCTGTCATTTGACAAAAAATCCTATAGAACTCTGTATGAGTTGACCATGCGATCCCTAGATCATGACTCCCAACTATTTGAAAATGGAATAACCGATTCAATGTTTTCAAAAAATCATGGTGTAATTGTTTTGGACTTGTTGGGACCCAGGATATGAGTATAGTACGAACAGGGAATTTACACTTAGTGTGCAAATGTGCCGATGCTTTGACTGAGGGTATTACACTGATATAATTTAGTCAATATAAAACCTATTACGAAATCACACCCGAAGGAATGATTCTACTAGACCTAACATCATGAGCGCAAACCAAATAACCAGCGTATCTAATATGGGTCCATAAATGTCCCAGTACAAGTCCTATTGCATACCATCGGACTTCATTGAAAAAATTCCAAGTATTAACAATACCCTAATCATTGTTAATAACAGTCCGTCGACTGTGAAGACTGGCCATTGGCTATGCATCTTTCAAACAGCGAAGAATATTGAATTTTTGATCCTCTTGGCCTATCGTATAAATTCTACACTCCATACATCAGCAACTTGGGCAAAGCAGTGGGAAAACTATTATTCAAAATCAAAGGAGAGTACAGGATTTAACGACTATGAAATGTGGCTTTCATGCACTACTCATTTTTATGTTCAGATGTCGTGGCTATACCTACAAGCTGTTTCTCGACATCCGCGTTGACTTACCTCGATTGAACGACTTTCTAGTGGAAAATATACTTACAAGCGTATTTAATATTGATTTTAGTGCCCTACGAATAAAATGTTCTAAAAATGAATGTGAAATTGTTTATTAATAAACGAAAAATGTATATACATGATAAAAACGACTTTTCTACTCTTTAGATTTCATCTTCTACTACGTATAGGTTCTTGTCGATAACAACTAATGTAGGTAGATTATCTGAATTCACAGTATACTGATCCTGATGTGCTGCAATGTCAGGGTCACATTTTCTACAGTACAGTGTAATTTCACTCTTGTCATATCTCTTTGTATAGTCAATGATACTATTCTCATTCATTCTGTAGAATTCGCATGTTTCAATTTGCTTATTTGAAGCAATGTCACAAACAGTGTCCTCAAGTGGCGAATCACATTCCGTCACAGACAAATAAAAATCAGTGGGCTTATAATCATAGTAGCCATTGTCTTCACAACGATGACGTAGAAACCAAATTATTTTGATGTTCTAACAGTTGAGTCACTGACCAGGTTCCTCCTTTCAGAACAATCTAAAGCCACGACGATACCAATCTCTTAGCAATAAACTAAAAATCACGCTTAGGATTCTTTCCAATCATACCAGTATATGTATTCTCCCGCTGATTACATTTATCATAGTGACAATTGGAGCATAGTTGTCCGGTAGGGTGAGTCACGCCCCTCTTCAAGATAGGATTGTCAACTCTCAGTGTGCACAGCATCTATACATTTTACACGGTTTGAATTATTAATAGATTTCATATTACTCATCAATCATTGTGCTCCTCTCACATAATGACTAGCTGCCCAGTGTGTACATACATAGCGGACATGTATGGAACATTTTTTCATGTGTTGACACTCTCACTGACACAATGAAACTGAGCTACTATCAAAAAATTGAGTGGGATAGAGAGAGAAAGAGAAAGAGAGAGAGAGAGGAGTAAATCATCCATTAACTTCATCTTTTTCATGAGAAAAAAGTCCTAAACTTCTAAGTTAGTGTTAAAAAGCATATCCACAATATTTTTTTGCTGTGTCGTGATTAATATGTCAATAAGTTGTGTAAATGCCGTTGGTCCATGACGTAAAAGCTTCATGCAATAGTCTAATGACGGAGAATCAGTTTTCATTATATCAAAAAGCATTCCCTGAGAAAATTTCTTCCTTTGAATAGACAGCTCTAGAAAATCATCATCTAGAATCAAAGGTTTTTCCATAAACATAAGATTCCCCATGATTCGCTCTTTCTCAAATCTATCCATTTTTTAGAGTCCTAACACTCTCACAACCAACTTCACACTAACCAGATTTGTTTTTCTACTCTAAAAAAAATACACGCTAGCCTACTATAGAAAGAAAAATATCTTTGATTTAGAGACAGTTTTATTGAACATAAGAACAACAATAATAATCACTTATTAAATTTGTTTTCATCAATATATTTCACTAGTGCATCTAATGCTGCCTGAAGTCTATTTATATGCACAATATTCAGTTTCGCAGCAAAACTTAATTGCTCCTCCATTTTAAATTTGCTCAATGATATCACATATCTAGCATTCAAGGCTTAGTCTACAGCCTCGTGTTATTTCCACAGCCACGTTTGGTACTCGTATATCTTTGCTGCTGCTGCTGCTGCTATCGGCTCCACCATCAACCTCCAATAGTGTAAATGCTCCACTCATTTTCTCTACTAATATCGTCTCAAATAAACTATTCTCTCTGAATTCAATTCTCTTACTAATATGAATTGCAATGAAAATCAATCCTTTTATTCGAATCCAATTACCAATCAAGTTATGGTATATGGAGTAACCTCCGCTCTCTGATTGGCCCTAAAAATGGGTATTACCTTAAAAACCGGTCTGCTTGCATTATATATTCTCAACTATAGTTTCGAAAGGTGTTTATACACTTTGCTGGGAAAGGTATCAAGGAACATAATCTACCCAAAGTATAAGACCATGTGAGGGGGTACTCACTCTTTTTGAAAAGGTGTATAGGTCTGTGCAAATAGCATGGTGATTCCTATATGTCTAAGCAAAATGGTACCTACTACTCTACTAATACCCTCTGTGAAAAGTTTTCAAAAAAAGCCAGTAAAAGGGTATTTTCCAGCAAGGTTTTTTTTGGGGGGAGTGGGGTACGAAAGAAACTTTTAAAAACGCATAAAAAATCTGAAATTAATATCTACTCCCTTATGATTTCTGGGTATATCTGGTTTACGCTGTTATTTTGTAAGTAAAGAATGACATTAAACCCCAAAATGAACAGAATTTATTCTGTACAGGAGGTGGATAGCCCCCTCCTTATCCAAACCTCCAACTAAGGGTCAAAGAAACTTCGGACTGTGCTCATTAGATCAGAAATTGAGCGTTTTAGTCTTTTTTTTAAGTCCAATGGGTTTGGACACCAATCAGCTGCGGGGGGGGGGACATTTTCTGTGGGGTGTATTTTCCTAGGGGAAGGGGGTAAACGCCGGCCACCAAAAAAAGGACAAGGAAACTTAAAAAAACCGCTAATATCTTCAGATGCGTCAAACGAGGCATGCTCAATGCCGATAAAATCTAGGAAAGAACAGAAACGTCTAACAAAAAGAAAACAGGAATTGCAACTAATCAAGTGAAGAAGAGAAGGGGAAAATCGGAAATTCTCGTCAATAAAACTAAAAGTAATTAAAATTTAACCTGCATTAGGCTGGACTCTTATTACCTGGATGGGGTTGGAGTGGCTTAAATACATTTGGTTTGCTTCTTTGTGCGGGAGGGGGAGGAGGTCAATTGTTTTTGGTTTTCCTTTAAAAATTAATATCCCTTATAGATTTCTTGTCTCTTATTGCATTGGTCATTCTGATCCAATTTTTAAGTTTCGTATCTCTTTTGTATTTTTCTTTTGTTGTACTAACATATAGTAATAGATAAATATTAATACGAGTTCAGATAAAATCGAATATGAAAATCAATCTTAAAACTAGCAAAAATATTTTAATATTGTTGCATAAATGAAACCCAAAACGAACATAGATTAAATAAACAATCATAGCAAACAAACATACAACATGTGCTAACATAAATGAATAAATAAACCTAGAAATGAATAAAGGTAAACTATACGGCATTGGACTTTACAGTCCCTACCGGCGGTACTGATCCGCGTTTCTTGGCCCTTCAGCCAGGAAGTACAATGGGGGTTGGGGGTTAACCATCCTATGCTTTCGCACACCCTTCCTGTTTACCTTCCCCAGATTTCTCCAGGTACCCATTTAGAGCTGGGTCGACTCTGGTTGAGCTTACAGAGCATAGACATATTATTTAAAATTATAAATCTATTTTACATAGTCACACCACTGACCCTCGTCCCAAACCAAATAATTGGGTACACTAGGATTCAAACCCTCGCCCTCTCGGACAAAAAATACTAATTCCAGCGCACCAATCAGTAGGAATGACCTATCGACTCGTGACCCCACACCATATATGGGCATAGAATCCATCTAAGTGTATTGATCCACTAACGGGTCAATGACACCTTTTTCAAGGTCAATCAGGGGGTGTTTCTAAGCCTAATTGATACCGACGGGAGTGACGCAATATCTTCACTGATGTTACATAATTTATTCTAAATGTATTGATCCACTAGAGGGGAACTAGAATTTCTGAGAAATTGATTTGCATAATCGACTGGGAAGTAGTTTTCTGGGAAATGATTACATAATCGACGGAGAATTATTGATCAACGAAGGGGAATTAAAAAACAATTTGACTTAATTTAATATTCTATCGAAGTCATAATAGTGTAACTAGGAACACCTTTGATATATTTTACGAAATTCATACGAGATCAAGAAAGATTGAATATATTTTATTTATTGATTGAACATATTTTTTTAGACCAGGACACTTCGTATCGAAAGAGTTGTCGTAGAAACTTCGAAAAGGGCTCATTCAATTGAAAACTGAAATGGCTAGAAACCTTTTTAATAATCGAAAGTGATTGAAGGTACACAAACCCTCCTGCTACGCCAGTAGTAAGGGTGTACGCACTTTCAACCATACATTCAACCATACATTCACGCCTACAAGAATATACAGTATTGTTTCACGTGGACATTGCAAAAAGCGACCAATCCTTTACCTATAAAGTGGCCAAACACGTTTTGAAACTACATGCTATTTGCTTGCCTTATGTTCCCTTAAAGGTTCCAACCATACATTCAACCGTACATTCAGAACTATTTGCTTGGCTTATGTTCCTTCCTATGTTATTCTAAGGGTTTAAAAGCGAGCAGTAAGAGCGGGGATTCCCCTTGCAAAAAGCGATATATTTTTTTTGGACATTTGCCTTAACTCGAGAGTAGTTTGATTAAGAATTTAACACGTCTAGAATTGATGCCAATATGCTGTTGAATCATTTACCAAAAAAATAACTATTTACAAAAAAAGGGTTTAGCATTTGCGAATTGAACTCCATGAACGATATTAATTAATATTTGAATATTAGGAGCGTGATTGATTCTAATTAGTGATTGGATCGTATGAAGGTAGAGAAAAAAAAGGGATAAGGGATTCGCGAATTGGACTATACAAACGATATTAATTGAATAATAGAAAAAAAACAGAGCTAGATAGTATTTGCGAATTGGATTGTATGAAGGTGGAGAAAAAAAAGGGTTAAACTGATTAGCAGTTAAGGTGACCCCGGAGGTCTTGTTAACGCAGGAAATTTGTTGTAAATTTGAGACAACATAAATCTATAAAAAGGATTAATGATGATTGAATAGCATTGTGAGCTGACCTAGGTTTACCTATTCAATATGTTCTGTATAATGCACAAGGGATGTTTGAACAGTGTTGTCAGTTTAAAATAGAGTCTAACGTTATAGTATACTAAAAGTTGATACTAAGAGAGATGTAGATGGCAAGAAAAGAATTTTAATAATGAAATTCAGAACAAACCTTAGAAATCCTTGCAAATCAATTAGTAAGGTGTATGTGAGTACGAACGAGAATGTAACAGTGACTAGGTAAATCACAACAAAACACTAATGAAATATTACAACTCTTGCATTTCAATGAAAGAAACTAAAAATAAACTTTGAAAAATCAAGAGAATGTAACTGTGACAAGGTAAACCACGACAAAACATCACTGAAATATTGCAACTCTTGCATTTCAATGAAAGAAATTCAAAGTGAACTTTAAAAAATCAAGAGAATGTAACTGTGACAAGGTAAACCATAACAAAATACTACTGAAATATTCCAACTCTTGCATTGCAAGGAAATAAATACAAAATGAACTCTGGTAGATGAAGAGATTGCAGTTGTGAGAAGATAAAGCAAAACAAAACACTACTGAACTATTCCAACTCTTACATTCCAAGGAAACAAATCCAAAATGAACTTTGACAAATCGAAAGAATGTTACTGTGACAAGGTAAACCATGACAAAACACTACTTAAATATTCCAACTCATGCATTGCAATGCAAGAAATCCAAAATGAACTTTGAAAAATCAAGAGAATTTAACTGTGATATGGTAAACCACGACAAAACACTACTGAAATATTCCAACTCTTGCATTTCACGACAGAAATTTAAAATGAAGTTGGAAAAATAAAGAGAATGTAACTGTGACACGGTAAACCACGACAAAACGCAACTGAAATATTCCAACTTTTGCATTTTACGAAAGAAATCCAAAATGAACTTTGAAAAATCTAGAGAATTTAACTGTGACAAGGTAAACCACGACAATACACTACTGGAATATTCCAACACATGCATTGCAATGAAAGAAATCGAAACTGAACTTTGAAAAATCAAGAGAATGTAACTGTGACAAGGTAAACCATGACAAAACACTACTGAAATAATCAATCTCTTTTTTTACAACAAATGGAATTCAAAATGAAATCCGTAAAATCGAACGAATGTACAAGCGACAAGGTATAGCACAGCAAAAGACATTTCAACGATATATATCCACAATGGACTTTGAAAAATCACCAGCATGTCAGTTTTCAAAGGTAAACAATGACATAACACTACTGAAATATTCCAACTTGCATTTCAACAAAAGAAATTCAAGATGAACTTTGAAAAATCAAGAGAATGTCACTGTGACAAGGTAAACCACGACAAAACACTACTGAAATATTCCAACTTGCATTTCAACAAAAGAAATTGAAGATGAACTTTGAAAAATCAAGAGAATGTCACTGTGACAAGGTAAACCATGACAAAACACTACTGAAATATTCCAACTCTTGCATTTCACAAAAGAAATTCAAAATGGACTTTGAAAAATCTAGTGAGTGTAACTTTGACAAGATAAAGCACAACAAAACACTACTGAATTAATACAAGTCATACTTTTCAACGAAGGAAATCCAAAATGAACTTTGGAAAATCAAGAGAATTTAGCTGTGACAAGATAAACCATGACAAAACACTACTGAAATATTCCAACTCTTGCATTTCAATGAAAGAAATTGAAAATGAACTTTGAAAAATCAAGAGAATGTAGCTGTGACAAAATAAACCAACACAAAACACTACTAAAATATTCAAACTTTTGCATTTGAACGAGATAAGTTCAAAATGAACTTTGAAAAATTAAGAGAATGTAACTGTGACAAGGTAAACCACTACAAAACACTACTAAAATATTCCAAATCTTGCATTTCAACGACAGAAATTCAAAATGAACTTTGAAAAGTAACACAAATATAACTATGACAAGGTAAACCATAGCAAATCACTACTGAAATTTTACATCTGTCGCAGTTCAACTGTAGAAATCAAAAAATGAACTTTGAAAAATGAAAAGAATGTAACTGTGAGATGGTAAACCACGACAAAACACTACTGAAATATTCCAACTCTTAAATTTCAAGGAAAGAAATCCAAAATGAACTTTGAAAAATCAAGAGAAGGTAACTGTGACAAGGTAAATAACGACAAAAAACTACTGAAATATTCCAACTCTTACATTTCAATGAAAGAAATCCAAAATGAACTTTGAAAAATCAAGAGAATGTAAATGTGAATAGGTAAACCACGATAAAACACTACTGAAATATTCCAACTCTTGCATTTGACGAAAGAAATTCAAAATCAACTTTGAAAAATTAAGAGCATGTAACAGTGTTAAGGTAAACCATGACAAAACACTACTGAAATATTCCAACTCTTGCATTTCACGAAAGAAATTCAAAATGAACTTTGGAAAATCAAGAGAATGTAAAAATCCAAAATGAACTTTGAAAAATCAAGAGAATATAACTGTGACAACGTAAACCATGACAAAACACTACTGAAATATTCCAACTATTGCATTTCAATGAAAGAAATCCAAAATGAACTTTGAAAAATCAAGAAATTGTAACTATGACAAGGTAAACCACAACAAAACACTACTGAAATATTCCAACTCTTGCATTGCAACGAAAGAAATCCAAAAATTACCTTTGAAAAATCAAGAGAATGTAACAGTTACAAGGTAAACCACAACAGAAACTACTGAAATGTTGCAACTCTTGCATTTCAAGGAAAGAAATCCAAAATGAACTTTGAAAAATAAAGAGAATATAACTGTGACATGGTAAACCATGAAAAGACACTATTGAAATATTCCAACTCTTATATTTTAAGGAAAGAAATCAAAAATGAACTTCGAAAAATCAAGAGAATGTAACCGTGGTACGGTAAACCACAACAAAACACTACTGAAATAATCCAACTCTTGCATTTCAATGAATGAAATTCAAAATGAACTTTGAAAATTAAGAGAAAGCAACTGTGATAAGGTAAAACACAACAAAACACTTCTGAAATGAACTTTGAAAAATCAAGAGAATGTAACTGTGACATGGTAAACCATGACAAAACACTACTGAAATATTCCAGCTCTTGCATTTCAACGAAAGAAATCCAAAATGAACTTTGAAAAATCAAGAGAATGTAACTGTGACAAGGTAAACCACGACAAAATAATACTGAAATATTCCAACTCTTGCATTTCAATTAAAGAAATTCAAAATGAACTTTGAAAAATCAAGATAATGTAACTGTGACAGTGTAAACCATAACAAAACACTATTCAAATATTCCAACTCTTGCATTTCAATAAAAGAAATTAAGAATGAACTTTGAAAAATCAAGAGAATGTAACTGAGATAAGGTAAACCTTAAAAAAACACTACTGAAATATTCCAACTCTTGCATTTCAACGATAGAAATCCAAAAATTAACTTTAAAAAATCAAGAGAATGTAACAGTGATAAGGTAAACCACGCCAAAACACAACTGAAATATTCCAACTCTTGCATTTCAACGAAAGAAATTCAAAATGAACTTTGAAAAATCAAGAGCATGTAACAGTGACATGGTAAACCATGACAAAACACTACTGAAATATTCCAACTATTGAATTTCACTAAATAAATTCAAAATTAACTTTCAAAAATCAAGAGAATGTAACTGTGAAAATGTAAAGCACAACAAAACACTACTGAAATATTCCAACTCTTGCATATCAACGAAAGAAACCCAAAATGAACTTTGAAAAATCAAGAGAATGTAACAGTGACAAGGTAAAGCACAACAAGACACTACTGAAATATTCCAAGTCTTGCATTTCAACGACAGAAATTCAAAAGGAACTTTGGAAAATCAAGAGAATGTAAAAATCCAAAATGAACTTTAGAAAATCTAGAGAATGTAACTGTGACAAGGTAAACCACGACAAAACACTACTGAAATATTCCAACTCATGCATTTCAATAAAAGAAATTCAAGATCAAATCCAAAATGAACTTTGAAAATCAAGAGAATGTAACTGTGACAAGGTAAACCACGACAAGACATTACTAAAATATTCCAACTCTTGCATTTCAATGAAAGAAATTCAAAATGAACTTTGAAAAATCGAGAGAATGTAACTGTGACAAGGTAAAGCACAACAAAACACTACTGAAATATTCAAACTCTTGCATTTCAACGAAAGAAATTCAAATTGAACTTTGAAAAATTAATAGAATGCATCTGTGACAAGGTAAACCATGACAAAACACTACTAAAATATTCCAAATCTTGCATTTCAACGAAAGAAATTCAAAATGAACTTTGAAAAATCAAGAGAATGTAACTGTGACAAGGTAATCCATAACAAAACACTACTGAAATATTCCAACTCTTGCATTTCAACGATAGAAATTCAAAAATGAACTTTGAAAAATCATTAGAATTTAACTGTTACAATTTAAACCACTACAAAAAACTGCTTAAATAATCCAACTCTTAAATTTCAATGAAATAAACCCAAAATGAACTTTGAAAGATTAAGATAAGTTAAGTGTTACAAGGTAAATCACTACAATACACTACTGAAATATTCCAACTATTGCATTTCAAGGAAAGAAATCCAAAATGAACTTTGAAAGATCAAGAGAATGTAACTGTGAATAGGTAAACCACGACAAAACACTACTGAAATATTCCAATTCTTGCATTTCACGAAAGAAATTAAAAATGAACTTTGAAAAATTAAGAGCATGTAACAGTGATATGGTAAACCATGACAAAACACTACTGAAATATTCCAACTCTTGCATTTCACGAAAGAAATTCAAAATGAACTTTGAAAAATCAAGAGAATGTAAAAATCCAAAATGAACTTTGAAAAATCAAGAGAATGTAACTGTGACAAGGTAAACCATGACAAAACACTACTGAAATATTCCAACTCTTGCATTTCAATGAAAGAAATACAAAATGAACTTTGAAAAATCAAGAGAATGTAACTGTGACAAGGTAAACCATAACAAAACACTACTGAAATATTCCAACTCTTGCATTTCAACGAAAGAAATTCAAAAATGACTTTTGAAAAATCAAGAGAATGTAACAGTTACAAGGTAAACCAAAACAAAAACTACTGAAATGTTGCAACTCTTGCATTTCAAGGAATGAAATCCGAAATGAACTTTGAAAAATTAAGAGAATATAACTGTGACAAGGTAAACCCCCAAAAGACACTACTGAAATATTCCAACTCTTGTAATTTAAGTGAATAAATCCAAAATGAAATTCGAAAAATAAATAGCATGTAACTGTGACAAGGTAAACCATAACAAAACACTAGTGAAATCATCCAACTCTTACATTTCAATGAAAGAAATTCAAAATGAACTTTGAAAATTAAGAGAAAGCAACTGTGATAAGGTAAAACACAACAAAACACTTCTGAAATGAACTTTGAAAAATTAAGAGAATGTAAGTCTGACATGGTAAAGCATGATAAGACACTACTGAAATATTCCCGCTCTTGCATTTCAACGACAAAAATCCAAAATGAGCATTGAAAAATCCTGAGAATGTAACTGTGACATGCTAAACCATTAAATAACACAACTTAAATACTCCAACTCATGCATTTCAATTAAAGAAATTCAGAATGAACTTTTAACCATCAAAAGAATGTAACTGTGACAAGGTAAACCATAACAAAACACTACTGAAATATTCCAACTCTTGTATTTCAACAAAAGAAATTAAAAATGAACTTTGAAAAATCAAGAGAATGTAACTGTGATAAGGTAAACCATAACAAAACACTACTGAAATATTCCAATTCTTGCATTTCAACGATAGAAATCCAAAAATTAACTTTAAAAAATCAAGAGAATTTAACAGTGACAAGGTAAACCTCGACAAAACACTACTGAAATATTCCAACTCTTGCATTTGACGAAAGAAATTCAAAATGAACTTTGGAAAATTAAGAGCATGTAACAGTGTTAAGGTAAACCATGCCAAAACACTACTGAAATATTCCAACTCTATCATTTCACGAAAGAAATTCAAAATGAACTTTGAAAAATCAAGAGAATGTAACTGTGACAATGTAAAGCACAACAAAACACTACTGAAATATTCCAACTCTTGCATTTCAACGAAAGAAATCAAAAATGAACTTTGAAAAATCAAGAGAATGTAACAGTGACAAGGTAAAGGAAAACAAGACACTACTGAAATATTCCAAGTCTTGCATTTCAACGAAAGAAATTCAAAATGAACTTTGAAAAATCAAGAGAATGTAAAAATCCAACATGAACTTTAGAAAATCTAGAGAATGTAACTGTGACAAGGTAAACCACGAGAAAACAATGCTGAAATATTCCAACTCTTGCATTTCAATGAAAGAAATCCAAAATGAACTTTGAAAAATCATGAGAATGTAACTGTGACAAGGTAAACCATAACAAAACACTACTGAAATATTCCAACTCTTGGTTTTCAACGAAAGAAATCCAAAAATGAACTTTCGAAAAATCAAGAGAATGTAACTGTGACAAGGTAAACCACGACAAAACACTACTGAAATATTCCAACTCTTGCATTTCAAGGAAAGAAATCAAAAATGAACTTTGAAAAATCAAGAGCATGTAACTGTGACAAGGTAAACCACGACAAAACACTAGTGAAATATTCCAACTCTTGCATTTCAAGGAAAGAAATCAAAATGAACTTTGAAAAATCAAGAGAATGTAACTTTGACAAGGTAAACCGCGATAAAACACTATTGAAATATTCTAACTCTTGCATTTAACGAAAGAAATTCAAAATGAACTTTGAAAAATCAAGAAAATGTAACTTTTCCTATTTAAACTAAGAAGAAAGACTAACGAAATATACTAAGTCTTTCTCTACAAAAAATAAGTTCATAGGGCACTTAGATAAACCCAGCGAGTGTAAAAACCTAAAACCGATCGTGAAAAATCATGAGCATGTCAATATGCCAAGGCTTAGTCCGACAAATACTATTGAAAATATTCCAAATATTACCTTTCAAAGAAATAAATCAAAAATGAACTTTGAAAAAGCAAGAGAATGTAACTGCGACAAGGTAAACCATAACAAAACACTACTGAAATATTCCAACTCTTGCATTTCAACGAAAGAAATCCAAAATGAACTTTGAAAAAACAAGATGATTTAACCGTGAAAAGGTAAACCACAACAAAAAACTACTGAAATATTCTAACTGTTGCATTTTAAGAAAGGATATTCAAAATAAACATTGAAAAATCATGAGAATGTAATTGTCACAAAGTAAACCACGACAAAACAATACTGAAATATTCGAGCTCTTGCGTTTCACGAAAGAAATTAAAAATGAACTTCGAAAAATCAAAAAAATGTTACTTTGAGATGGTAAACCATGACAAAACATTATTGAAAGATTCCAAATCTTGTATTTTAAGGAAAGAAATCCAAAATGAACTTTGAAAAATCAAAAGAATGTAACTGTGACAAGGTAAACTACGATAAAACACTACTGAAATATTCCATCTCTTGTATTTCACGAAAGAAATTCAAAATGAACTTTGAAAAATCAAGAAAATGTAACTGTGACAAGGTAAACCATGACAAAACATTGCATAAATATTACAACTCTTGCATTTCAAGGAAAGAAATCCAAAATGAGCTTTAAATAATCTAGGGAATGTAACTATGAGAAGGTAAACCATAACAAAATACTACTGAATCATTCCAACTCTTGCTTTTCAACGAAAGAAATCCAAAACTGAACTTTGAAAAATCAAGAAAATGTAACTGTGACGAGGTTAACCACAACAAAACACTACTGAAATATTCCAACTCTTTCATTTCAAGGAAAGAAATCCAAAATGAACTTTGAAAAATCAAGAGAATGTAACTGTGATAAGGTAAACCACGACTAAACACCACTGAAATATTCCAACTCTTGCATTTCAAGGAACGAAATCCAAAATGAACTTTGAAAAATCAAGAGAATATAACTGTGAAAAGGTAAACCATGATAAAACACTACTGATATATTCCAACTCTTGCATTTCATGACAGAAATTCTAAATGAACTTTGAAAAATCAAGAGAATGTAACTGTGCCATGGTAAAACACGACAAAACACTACTGAAATTTTCCAACTCTTGCATTTCACGAAAGAAATCCAAAATGAACTTCGAAAAATCAAGAGAATGTAACTGTGACAAGGTAAACCACGACGAAACACTACTGAAATATTCCAACTCTTGCATTCAATGAACGAAATTCAAAATGAACTTTGAAAAATCAAGAGAATGTAACTGTGACAAGGTAAACCATGACAAAACACTACTGAAATATTTCAAATCTTGCATTTCAACGAAAGAAATTCAAAATGAACTTTGTAAAATCAAGAGAATGTAAAAATCCAAAATGAACTTTGAAAAATCAAGAGAATGTAACTGTGACAAGGTAAACCATCATAAAACACTGCTGAAATATTCCGACTCTTGCATTTCAATGATATAAATCCAAAATCAACTTTGAAAAATCAAGTGAGTTTAACTTTGTCAAGTTAAACCACGACCAAACACTACTGAAATATTCGAACTCTTGCATTTCAGTGAAAGAAATCCAAAATGAACTGTTAAAAATCAAGAGAATGTAACTGTGACAAGGTAAACCATGACAAAACACTACTGAATTTAAGTATGTTTCATCTCATTTGAAGACATGTAAAAAAAAGTTGAAAAAAATATATCATGTTAAAAAAATAAAAAAAAATGGGGAGGGGGGGGCAAAAAGATGGAGGGGAGGGGGGCGCCCTTCGAATTTAGGCATAGAGGACCTTTTGGGGGTTGATGTCTGCTGGTTAGGGTCGTTGGTGCTTAGGATCCTTGATTGTTCGTACTCACATACACCTTAATGATTGATTTGCAAGGATTTCTAAGGTATGTTCTGAATTTAATTATTAAAATTATTTTCTTGCCATCTACATCTCTCTTAGTATCAACTTTTAGTATACTAACGTTAGACTATTTTGAACTGACACCACTGTTCAAACACCACTTTTGTATTATACAGAACACATCGGAGAGGTAGAGCTAGGCCAACTCGCAATGTGATTCTAGGAATGGTGGATAAAAAGGGAGGGGGGGGGTGGGCTAGCCAAGCTAAAATAGGATTATTCCAATTTTGAGGTATACGGCTGAAAACACTCGATAAAGGGTTTTCGACTACGTTGATTCCGATACTATAATTTTATTTCGAAATTTCACTCCGAAACCGTTTTCGATGGTTTTCTAACTGTTTTTAAAAATTCTCGAAAATTTGTTTCGTATTACTTCTACCTTTAAGTTTAACATGGATAATAGTTACCATTCCTGAATCGGTATTTTATAGATTCTTTTACATTTAAATTTTTTTTAATTCTTTTTTATTTTCTGGTTATAAAGGAGCGTTTTTTCATAGTTGCAGCTACTGCTGCAACCATAAAAAGCTTGCTTGTTGGAATGCCTTCAGGTCCCCTTCTATAACGTCACATGATTGTTTCCAAGAACTAACCAGTTCTATTCGACATGAATCAGCTGGAAATGGCTTTTTTTTTCTCATTTGTTAGTTTTTTTAAACGCTTTTTTTAATTTTTGGCTACTATGGGCCGTGGTTGTCCTTTGCTAGGTTGCAGCTACTGCTGCTATCATTATTGTCCATTATATAGGTAGATTGTTACTGATCAATCAATAATTTTTCAATGGCACCGATCACGAAAATGTAGGGGGGGGGAGGATTTTTAATTTTTTTGATAGATAAAAAAATCATTGAGATACCTAAAACAGGGGGTAACCATAGTTCTTCATTCTCTTAATTAGCAGCTACCGCAGGAACCACGATTTAATAGGTTGCAGCCACCGCTGTAAAACGATTAAAATTACTTCTTATTTCTTTTTAGTTACAAAAGGCACTATATGTAGCAATTACCTTAAAGATGAGCCATTAACCAGCTATCTACAATATTTCAGTGCCCGCTCGCTGCGGAGAAGGCGAAACGGGGAAAAAAGGATTTTGAAGCAGAGGATCGTCATTGCAGCCACTTTCCTTGTTTTTCAAGTTAATAGATTTTCGTAGTTATTCAAGCAAAGGGACTGTAAGTATCCTTTATGGGGATTTCGAACAACGCGGTTCTAATGGTGTATTTTGAGTATCGATCTGAAAACATATTTAGGAGTTTAGGAGTACAGTACTATTTAATAGCTGTGAAAAAAAAAGACTACTTAAAACGACCAGCTAGCCAGTCTTGCTCCTTTAATACAGCACATAGCTAAAATAGGATTTAGCTATGAAATACAAATAAGAAGGTTTTTTTTTCAAAGTCTAGGGAAGGGGAGGGGGCAATTCACAAGACACAGCTTTTGTGTGTTTACCTGCAAAAAATTGGCTCAAATGCAGGGGAATGGAATTCTAAAGATAGATAATCAATCCTTTCTGATATAAAACCTTAACGAGGAGGTTTAGACCACCCTTGATCTGGAATATAAGCTTTATAGTATGCAGATCAAACAATCCAGCATGAGGCTAATGCCACAAGAGTTCCATCTTCATTCATAAATCGTCAGCTGATACTGACATGAATGCTGCAGTGATAACCTATATTGATAAAAAACGCAACTGAACTATCAACAGTATTTTCACAACAAGAGCACAAACACAGACATACAGGCAAAAACACAGCGATGATCATGTCATGACATTATGCTAAATTCCTCTTAAGTCACCCTTTACTGAGTTCAGAATTTCTAAAGAAGCACTGTCGATACCGATTAGCACTGAAGTGCACTGGTTTCAGGAATTACCAAACTGATTCTAGCTGAAGAAACGAATACTGCCATAAGTCAGTATGTGTATCATACGTCAGTATGAGGCTGGAGTACTGCCCATATAAAATAGTATCGAGGAAATTGACACAGTTTGAGGCGAAACAGTTTGAGACATTTTAGAAGATGATTTAGGGTGAAACTCTGTGGTCGTTATAATACACAAGTTCTATTTGAACAGTGTTGTAAGGTTCCCTACCCCCGGGCCCCCAAATGCCCCACAGGCCTCCAAATGCCCCCGGGCTCCCAAAGGCCCCCTGGGCCTCAAAATACCCCGGGCCCCCCGTCCCCGGGCCCCCAAAGAGCCCCCCTCCTTAGTTTAGAGTTTAGTTTATATTAGCTTACAGTTTTAGTTAGTTATAGTTTAGTGTAGTTGTAGTTCAGAGTCTAGAGTTTCAAGTTAGACTCTCAGCACTTAGAGTTTTAGTTAGAGTTATATTTTATTTTAGTTTTAGTTAAGTGTTTTTGAACTTGTAGTTTAGTTTTAGCTACACGTTTTAGTTTAGAATTTTAGCCTAGAGTCTTAGCTTAGAGTTTTTTGTTGCACTTTTAGTTTAGTTTAGTATTAGTTAAGAGTTTTAGTTTAGAGTTATAGTTTCGTTTTAGTTAACAGTTTTAGTTTAGAATTGTAGTTTAGTTTAGCTTTAGTTAAGATTTTTAGTTTAGATTTTAGAGTTTTAGTTAGAGTTATAGTTTAATTTAATTTTAGTTAAGAGTTTTAGATTAGACTTTAGAGTTTTAGTTCAGATTTATAGTTTAGTTTTGGTTAAGAGTTTTGGTTTGGAGTTTCAGTTTGGTATTAGCTTACAGTTTTAGTTAGAATTATAGTAGTTAAGAGTTTTAGTTTAGAGTTTAGAGTTTTACTTTAGAGTCTTAGCTTAGAGTTTTAGTGAGAGTTATAGTTTAGTTTAGAGTTTTTGTTTAGAGTCTTAGCTTAGAGTTTTAGTTAGAGTTTAGATTTTTAGTTTAAATTCTTAGCTTAGAGTTTCAGTTAGAGTTATAGTTTAGTTTAATTTTTGTTAAGAGTTTTAGTTTAGAGTTATAGTTTATTTTTAGGTAAGAGTTTTAGTTTAGAGTTTTAATTTGGTACTAGCTTACAGTTTTTGTTGGAGTTATAGTAGTTAAGAGTTTTAGTTTAGAGTTTAGAGTTTTAGTTTAGAGTTTAGAGTTTTAGTTTAAAGTCTTAGCTTAGAGTTTTAGTTAAAAGTTTTTTGTTTAGAGTTTAGAGTTTTAGCTAGAGTTTAGATTTATGTTTAGTTTTAGTTAGGAGCTTTAGTTTAGATCTCTAGTTTAGTTTAGAGTTTTTAGTTTTAGTTTACAGTTTTACTTTATAGTTTTAGTTAGAGTTACAGTTTTAGTTTAGTTTTAGTTAAGAGTTTTAGTTTAGATATTGGAATTTTAGTTTTGAGTCTTAGCTTAGAGTTTTAGTTAGAGTTATAGTTTAGTTTAGTTTTAATTCAGAGTTTTAGTTTAGAGTCTTAGCTTAGAGTTTTAGTTAGAGTTATATTTTAGTTTAGTTTTAGTTGAGAATTTTAGTTTAGAGGTGTTGTTTAGTTTAGACTTTAGTTTAGTCTAGGTTAAGAGTTTTAGTTAGAGTTTTAGTTAGTTTTAATTCAGTTTTAGTTTAGAGTCTTAGCTTAGAGTTATTCATAGAGTTTTAGTTTAGTTTAATTTTAGTCAAGAATTTTAGTTTAGAGGTGTTGTTTAGTTTTAGATAAGAGTTTTATTTTAGAATTTAGATTTTTAGTTAGAGTTATAGTTTAGTTTAGTTTTAGTTTAGAGTCTAAAGTTTTAATTTAGAGTGTTAGCTTAGAGTTTTAGTTAGAGTTATAGTTTACTTTAGTTTTAGTTAAGAGTTTTAGTTTAAACTTATAGTTTAGTTTTAGTTAAGAGTTTTAGTTTAGAGTTGTAGTATAGTTTTAGTTAAGAGTTTTAGTTTAGAGTTGTTGTTTAGTTTTAGTTAAGAGTTGTAGTTTAGTTTAGTTTTAGTTAAGAGTTTTAGTTTAGAGTTTTAGTTTAGAGTTTTAGTTTAATATTAGCTTACAGTTTTAGTTAGCGTTATAGTTTAGTTTAGTTATACTTCGGAGTCTAGAGTTTCTAGTTAGACTCTCAACACTTAGAGTTTTAGTTAGAGTTACATTTTATTTTAGTTTTAGTTAAGTGTTTTTGGACTTTTAGTTTAGTTTTAACTAAACGTTTTAGCTTAGAGTTTTAGAGTAGAGTCATAGCTTAGAATTTTTTCATTGCACTTTTAGTTTAGTTTAGTTTTAGATAAGTATTTTAGTTTAGAGTTTCAGTTTGGTATTAGCTTACAGTTTTAGTTAAGAGTTATAGTAGTTAAGAGTTTTTGTTTAGAGTTTAGAGTTTTAGTTTAGAGTTTAGAGTTTTAGTTTAGAGTCTTAGCTTGGACTTTCAGTTAGAGTTATATTTTAGTTTACTTTTAGTTAAGAGTTTTTGTTTAGAGTTTAGAGTCTCAGCTTACAGGTTTAGTTAGATTTTAGAGTTTTAGTTTAGAGTCTTAGCTTAGAGTTTTAGTTCTATTTATAGTTTAATTTAGTTTTAGTTGAGAATTTAGAGTTTTAGTTTGGAGTCTTAGCTTAGAGTTTTTTTTTGTTAGAGTTATAGTTTAGTTTAGATATTTGAGTTTTATTTTTGATTCTTAGCTTAGAGTTTTAGTTAGAGGTATAGTTTAGTTTATTTTTAATTCAGAGTTTTAGTTTATAGTATTAGCTTAGAGTTTTAGTTAGAGTTATAGTTTAGTTTAGTTTTAGTTAAGAGTTCTAGTTTAGACTTCACAGATTTAGTTTAGAGTTTAGAGTTATAGTTTAGTTTAATTTTTTTTAAGAGTTTTAGTTTAGAGTTGTAGTTAAGTTTTAGTTAAGAGTTTTAGTTTAGTTTAGTTTTAGTTAAGAGTTTTAGTTTAGAGTTGTTTTATAGTCTTAGATATAAGCTTTAGTTTAGTGTATTAGTTTGATATTAGCTTATAGTTTTAGTTATAATTATGGTTTAGTTTAGTTGTAGTTCAGAGTCTAGAGTTTCAAGTTAGACTCAGCACTTAGAGTTTTAGTTAGAGTTATATTTTATTTTAGTTTTAGTTAAGTGTTTCTGGACTTTTAGTTTAGTTTTAGCTAAACGTTTTAGTTTAGAGTTTTAGCCTAGAGTCAAAGCTTAGAGATTTTCAATGCACATTTAGATTAGTTTAGTCGAAGATAATTGGTTTAGTTTTGAGTTTCAGTTTGGTATTAGAGTACAGTTTTAGTTAGAGTTATAGTAGTTAAGAGTTTTAGTTTAGAGTTTAGAGTTTTATCTTAGAGTCTTAGCTTAGAGTTTTAGTTACAGCTATAGTTTAGTTTAGTTAAGAATTTTAGTTTTGAGGTGTTGTTTAGTTTTAGATAAGAGTTCTAGTTTAGAGTTTAGAGTTTTAGTTTGAGTTTTAGTTTAGTTTAGTTTTAGTTTAGAGTCTAGAGTTTTAATTTAGAGTGTTAGCTTAGAGTTTTAGTTAGAGTTATAGTTTACTTTAGTTTTAGTTTAAAGTTATAGTTTTGTTTAGTTTTAGTTAGGAGCCTTAATTTGGATCTATAGTTTAGTTTTACTTAAGAGTTTTAGTTTAGAGTATATAGTTTTTGTTTACAGTTTTACTTTAGAGTTTTAGCTAGAGTTTTAGTTTTAGTTTAGTTTTAGTTAAGAGTTTTAGTTTCGATATTGGAGTTTTAGTTTTGAGTATTAGCTTAGAGTTTTAGTTGGAGGTAGAGTTTAGTTTAGTTTTAATTCAGAGTTTTAGTTTATAGTCTTAGCTTAGAGTTTTAGTTAGAGTTATAGTTTAGTATAATTTTAGTTAAGAATTTTAGTTTATAGGTGTTGTTTAGTTTTAGATATGAGTTTTAGTTTAGAGTTTTGAGTTTTAGTTAGAGTTATAGTTTCGTTTAGTTCTAGTTTAGAGTCTAGACTTTTATTTTAGAGTGTTGGTTTAGAGTTTTAGTTAGAGTTATAGTTTACTTTAGTTTTAGTTAAGAGTTTTAGTTTAGACTTATAGTTTAGTTTTAGTTATGAGTTTTAGTTTAGAGTTGTAGTTTAGTATTAGTAAAGAGTTGTAGTTTAGAGTTGTAGTTTAGTTTTAGTTAAGAGTTTTAGTTTAGAATTTAAAGTTTTACCTTAGCGTCATAGCTTAGAGTCTTAGTTAGAGTTATAGTTTAGTTTAAATTTAGTTAAGAGTTTTAGTTTAGACTTCAGAGTTTTAGCTTGGCGTTTTAAATTTTAGTTAAAGTTATAGTTTAGTTAAATTATAGCTAAGAATTTTAGTTTAGAGTTATAGTTTAGTATAGTTATAGTTCAGAGTCTAGAGTTTCAAGTTAGACTCTCGGCACTTAGAGTTTTTATTAGAATGATATTTTATTTTAGTTTTAGTTAAGTGTTTTTGGACTTATAGTTTAGTTTTAGCTAAACGTTTTGTTTTAGAGTTTTAGCCTATATTGATAGCTTAAGAGATTTTCCTCGCACTTTTAGTTTAGTTGTAGATAAGAGTTTTAGTTTAGATTTTCAGTGCGGACTTACGTTACAGTTTTAGCTAGAGTTATAGCAGTTACGAGTTTACAGTTTGGAGTTTTGGTTTAGAGTCTTAGCTTATATTTTTAGTTAAAGGTATAGTTTAGTATAGTTCTAGTTAAGATTTCTAGTATAGGGTTTTTGCTTAGAGTTTAGAGTTTTAGTTTAGAGTCTTAGCTTAGAGTTTTAGTTAGTGTTATAGTTTTAGTTTAGTTTTAGTTAAGAGTTTCGTTTGAATACACAAGTTCTATTTGAACAGTGTTGTAAGGCTCCCTACCCCCGGGCCTCCAAAGGCCCCCCAGGCCTACAAAGGGCCCCGGGCCCCCCAAAGGGCCCCTCCCTAGTTTAGAGTTTCAGTTTGATATTAGCTTAAAGTTTTAGTTAGTTATAGTTTAGTTTAGTTGCAGTTCAGAGTCTAGAGTTTCAAGTTAGATTCTCAACACTGTTTTAGTTAGAGTTATATTTTATTTTAGTTTTAGTTAAGTGTTTTTGGACTTGTACTTTATTTTTAACTAAACGTATTAGCTTAGAGTTTTAGACTAGAGTCATAGCTTAGAGTTTTTTCATTGCACTTTTAGTTTAGTTGAGTTTTAGGTAAGAGTTTTAGTTTAGAGTTTTAGTTTGGTATTAGCTTAAAGTTTTTGTTAGAGTTATAGTAGTTAAGAGTTTTTGTTTAGAGTTTAGAGTTTTAGTTTAGAGTTTAGAGTTATAGTTTAGAGTCTTAGCTTAGACTTTCAGTTAAGAGTTATATTTTAGTTTACTTTTAGTTAAGAGTTTTTGTTTAGAGTTTAGAGTCTCAGCTTACAGGTTTAGTTAGATTTTAGAGTTTTAGTTTAGAGTCTTAGCTTAGAGTTTTAGTTCTATTTATAGTTTAATTTAGTTTTAGTTGAGAATTTAGAGTTTTAGTTTAGAGTCTTAGCTTAGAGTTTTTTTTTGTTAGAGTTATAGTTTAGTTTAGATATTGGAGTTTTAGTTTTGAGTCTTACCTTTGAGTTTTAGTTAGAGGTATAGATTATTCTATTTTTAATTAAGAGTTTTAGTTTATAGTCTTAGATTAGATTTTTAGAGTTATAGTTTAGTTTAATTTCAGTTAAGAATTTTAGTTTAGACTTCACAGATTTAGTTTAGAGTTTAGAGTTATAGTTTAGTTTAATTTTTGTTAAGAGTTTTAGTTTAGAGTTGTAGTTTAGTTTTAGTTTAGAGTTGTAGTTTAGTTTAGTTTTGGTTACGAGTTTTAGTTTAGGGTTGTTGTTTAGTTTTAGATATGAGTTTTAGTTTAGTTTTAGTTTGAGATTGGATTACAGTTTTAGTTAGAGTTATAGTTTAGTTTAGTTGTAGTTCAGAGTCTAGAGTTTCAAGTTAGACTCAGCACTTAGAGTTTTAGTTAGAGTTATATTTTATTTTAGTTTTAGTTAAGTGTTTCTGGACTTTTAGTTTAGTTTTAGCTAAACGTTTTAGTTTAGAGTTTTAGCCTAGAGTCAAAGCTTAGAGTTTTTCCTTGCACTTTTAGTTTAGTTTAGTCGTAGATAAGAGTTTTAGTTTAGAGTTTCATTTTTTTATTAGAGTACAGTTTTAGCTAGAGTTATAGTAGTTAAAAGTTGTAATTTCGAGTTTCGGATTTTAGTTTAGAGTCTTAGCTTAGAGTTTTAGTTACAGCTATAGTTTAGTTTAGTTAAGAATTTTAGTTTTGAGGTGTTTTTTAGTTTTTGATAAGAGTTTTAGTTTAGAGTTTAGAGTTTTAGTTAGAGTTTTAGTTTAGTTTAGTTTTAGTTTAGAGTCTAGAGTTTTAATTTAGAGTGTTAGCTTAGAGTTTTAGTTAGAGTTATAGTTTACTTTAGTTTTAGTTTAGTTATAGTTTTGTTTAGTTTTAGTTAGGAGCTTTAGTTTTGATCTATAGTTTAGTTATACTTAAGAGTTTAGTTTATAGTTTATAGTTTTAGTTTACAGTTTTACTTTAGAGTTTTAGTTAGAGTTATAGTTTTAGTTTATTTTTGGTTACGAGTCTTAGCTTAGAAATTGGAGTTTTATTTTTGTTTCTTTGATTAGAATTTTATTTAGGTTTATAGTTTATTTTAGTTTTAGTTCAGAGCTTAATTTTAGTATTAACTTAGAGTTTTATTTAGAGTTATAGTTTAGTTTAGTTTTAGTTAAGAATTTTAGTTTAGAGGTGTTGTTTAGTTTTAGATAAGAGTTTTAGTTTAGGGTTTAGAGTTTTAGTTAGAGTTATAGTTTCGTTTAGTTATAGTTTACTTTAGTTTTAGTTAAGAGTTTTAGTTTAGAATTATAGTTTAGTTTTAGTTAAGAGTTTTAGTTTAGAGTTGTAGTTTAGTTTTAGTAAAGAGTTTTAGTTTAGAGTTGTAATTTAGTTTTAGTTAAGAGTTTCACTTAAAAGATTTGAGTTTCACTTTAGAGTCTTAGCTTAGAGTTTTAGTTAGAGTTATAGTTTAGTTTAATTTTAGTTAAGAGTTTTAGTTTAGACTTCAGAGTTTTATTTTAGAGTTTTAGTTAAAGTTTAGTTTAATTTTGGTTAAGAATTTTAGTTTAGAGTTATAGTTTAGTTTAGTTGTAGTTCAGAGTCTAGAGTTTCAAGTTAGACTCTCAGCACTTAGACTTTTAGTTAGAGTAATATTATATTTTAGTTTTAGTTAAGTGTTTTTGGACTTGTAGTTAAGTTTTAGCTAAAGGTTATAGTTTAGAGTTTTAGCCTAGAGTCATAGATTAGAGATTTTCATTGCACTTTTAGTTTAGTTTTAGATATGAGTTTTAGTATAGAGTTTCAGTTTGGAATTAGCTTACAGTTTTAGTTAGTTATAGTAGTTAAGAGTTTTAGTTTAGAGTTTTAGTTTAGAGTCTTAGATTAGAATTTTAGTTAGAGGTATAGTTTAGTACACCTCTAGTTAAGATTTTTAGTTTAGGGTCTTAGCTGAGAGTTAATAGTTTTAGTTTAGAGTCTTAGCTTAGAGTTTTAGTTAGAGTTATAGTTTTAGTTTAGTTCTAGTTAAGAGTTTTATTTTAGAGTTATAGTCTAGTTAAGAGTTTTAGTTTAGAGTTTAGACTTTTAGTTTAGCGTCTTAGGTTTCTCCACGTTTAAGTTAGGTTAGGTTATCATGAGCGCTCAAGAGCGCTAAGACTCTAAGCAAAAACTCTAAACTCTAAACTGAAACTCTTAACTAAAACTGAACTACAACTCTAAACTAAAACTCTTATCTAGAACTAATCTAAACTAAAAGTGCAAGGAAAAAGTCTAAGCTATGACTCTAGCCTAAAACTCTAAACTAAAACATTTAGCTAAAACTAAACTACAAGTCCAGAAACACTTAACTAAAACTAAAATAAGATATAACTGTAACTAAAACTCTAAGTGCTGAGAGTCTAACTTGAAACTCTAGACTCTGAACTACAACTTAACTATAATATAACCTAACTAAAACTATAAGCTAATATCAAACTAAAACTCTAAACTAAAACTCATCTAAAACTAAACAACAACTCTAAACTAAAACTCTTAACTAAAACTACACTAAACTACAACTCCAAACTAAAACTCTTAACTAAAAATAAACAACAACTCTAAACTAAAACTCAACAAAAATTAAACTAAACTATAACTCTAACTAAAACTCTAAACTAAAACTCTGAAGTCTAAACTAGAACTCTTAACTAAAATTAAACTAAACTATAAATATAACTAAAACTCTAAGCTAAGACTCTAAAATAAACTCTGAATTAAAACTAAACTAAACTATACCTCTAACTAAAACTCTAAACTAAGACTCAAAACTAAAACTCCAATATCTAAACTAAACTATAACTCTAACAAAAAAAATCTAAGCTAAGACTTTAAACTAAAACTCTTAACTACTATAATTCTAACTAAAACTGTAAGCTAATACCAAACTGAAACTTTAAACTAAAACTTTTATCTAAAACTAAACTAAACTAAAAGTGCAATGAAAAAACTCTAAGCTATTATTCTAGTCGAAAACTCTAAGATAAAACGTTTAGTTAAAACTAAACTACAAATCCGAAAACACTTAGCTAAAACCAAAGTAAAATAACTCTAACAAAAACTCTAAGCGTTGAGAGTCTAACTTGAAACTCTAGACTCTGAACAACAGCTAAACTAAACTATAACTAACTAAAACTGTAAGCTAATATCAAACTTTAACTCTTAACTAAAACTAAACAACAACTCTAAACTAAAACTCTTAACTAAAACTAAACAACAACTCTAAACTCAGACTCTTAACTAAAACTAAACTACAACTCTAAACTAAAAGTCTTAACTAAAACTAAACTATAAGACCAAACTAAAACTATTAACTAAAACTAAAGTAAACTATAACTCTAAATAAAACTCTAAGCTAACACTAAATTAAAACTCTTGACTCTAAACTAAAACTAAACTATAACTCTAACTAAAACTCTAAACTAAACCTCTTATCTAAAACTAAACAACACTTCTAAAGTAAAATTCTTAACTAAAACTAAACTAAAGTATAACTCTAACTAAAACTCTAAGCTAAGACTCTAAACTAAAACTCTGAATTAAAACTAAACTAAACTATAACTCTAACAAAAAAATCTATGCTAAGACTCTAAACTAAAACTCTAAATTCTCACCTAAAACTAAAGTAAACTATAAATAGAATTAAAACTCTAAGCTAAGACTCTAACCTAAAACTATTAAGTCTAACTAAAACTCTAAGCTAAGACTCTGGACTCTATACAAAAACTCTTAACTAAAAGTAAACTAAACTATAACTCTAACTAAAACTCTAAGCTATGACTCTAAACCAAAACTCTAAACCCTAAAGTAAAACTCTTAACTACTATAACTCTAAATTAAAATATAATCTAATACCAAATTTAGAATCTAAACTAAAACTCTTAACTAAACCTAAACTATAAGTCTAAGCTAAAAGTGCATTGAATTACTCTAGGCTATGATTATACGGCAAAACTCTAATCTAAAGTGTTAGTTAAAACTAAACTAAAATTCCAAAAACACTTAACTAAAACGAAAATAAAATATAACTCTAACTAAAACTCTAAGTGTTGAGAGTCTGACTTGAAACTCTAGACTCTGAACTATAACTAAACTAAACTATAACTCTAAACTAAAACTCTTAACTAAAACTAAACTATAAGTCTAAACTAAAACTCTTAACTAAAACTAAAGTAAACTATAACTCTAACCAAAACTCTAAGCTAACACTCTAAATTAAAACTCTAGACTCTAAACTAAAACTAAACTAAACTATAACTCTAACTAAAACTCTAAACTAAAACTCTTGTCGAAAACTAAACAACACCTCTAAACTAAAATTAAACTAAACTATAACTATGAAAAACTCTAAGCTAAGACTCTAAACTAAAACTCTGAATTAAAACTAAACTAAACTATTACTCTAACTAAAACTCTAAGCTAAGACTCAAAACTAAAACTCCAATATCTAAAATAAAACCCTTAACTAAAACTATAACTCTAACTATAACTCTAACGAAAACTCTAAAGTAAAACTGTAAACTAAAACTATAAACTCTAAACTAAAACTCTTTAAGTATAACTAAACTAGAGATATAAACTAAAGCTCCTAACTAAAACTAAACTAAACTACAACTCTAACAAAAACTCTAAGCTAAGACTCTAAACTAAAAATCTAAATTCTCAACTAAAACTAAACTAAACTTTAAATAGAACTAAAACTCTAAGCTGTGACTCTAAACTAAAACTCTAAACTCTAAATAAATCTCTAAGCTGCGAATCTAAGCTTTAAAACAAAAACTGTAAGCTTATACCAAACTTAAACTCTAAACTAAAACTCCTCTCTAAAAATAAAGAGCACCTCTAAACTAAAATTCTCAACTAAAACTAAACTAAACTATAACTCTAACTAAAACTCTAAGCTAAGACCAAACTAAAACTCTGAATTAAAACTAAACTAAACTATAACTCTAACTAAAACTCTAAGCTTAGGCTCAAAACTAAAATTCCAATGTCTAAACTAAAACTGTAACTCTGAATAAAACTCTAATGTAAAACTGTAAACTAAAACTATAAACTGTAAACTAAACTCTTAAGTAAAACTGAACTAGAGATCTAAACTAAAGCTCCTAACTAAAACTAAACTAAAACTGTAAACTCTAACTAAAACTCTAAGCTAAGACTCTAAACTAAAACTATAAATTCTCAACTAAAACTAAACTAAACAATAAATAGCACTAAAACTCTAAGCTATGACTCTTAACTAAAACTCTAAGCTCTAAACTAAAACTCTTAACTATTATAACTCTAACTAAAACTGTAAACTAATACCAAAATGAAACTCTAAACTGAAACGCTTAAATAAGACTATTCTATAACTATAAACTAAAAGTCTTAACAAAAATTAAACTAAATTACAACTCTAACTAAAACTCTGAGCTAAGACTCTAAATTAAAGCTTTAAATTATAAATAAAACTCTAATCTAAGACTCTAAACTCTAAACAAAAACTCTTAACTAAAACTAAACTATAACTCTTAACTAAAACTCTAAGCTAAGACTCTAAAGTAAAACTCTAAACTAAAAATCTTAACTACTATATATCTAATTAAAAATGTAAGCTAATACCAAACTGAAACTCTAAACTAAAACTCTTAACTAAAACTAAACTATAACTCTGAACTAAAACTCTAAAGTCTAAACTAAAACTCTTAACAAAAATTAAACTAAACTATTACTCTAACTAAAACTCTAAACTAATACTCTTGACTAAAACTAAACTACAACTCTAAACTAAAATTCTTTACTAAAACGAAACTACAACTGTAAACTAAAACTCTTAACTAATACTAAACTAAAGCAAAAGTGCAACGAAAAACTCTAAGCTAAGACTCTAGGCTAAAATTCTAAACTAAAACATTTAGCTAAATTTAAACTACAATTTCAAAAACACTTAACTAAAACTAAAATAAAATATATCTGTAACTAAAACTCTAAGTGTTGAGAGTCTAACTTGAAACTCTAGACTCTGAACTGCAACTAAACTAAACTATAACTCTAACTAAAACTGTAAGCTAATATCAAACTAAAACTCTAAACTAGGGAGGGGCCCTTTGGGGGGCCCGGGGCCCTTTGTAGGCCTGGGGGGCCTTTGGAGGCCCGGGGGTAGGGAGCCTTACAACACTGTTCAAATAGAACTTGGTTATTATAACGACCACAGAGTTTCACCCCAAATCATCTTCTAAAATTTCTCAAACTGTTTCGCCCAAATAATCCCCTAAAAGTAATTTCTATGTGTTCCTTTGTTTCGGTATCCCTGCCCTGTTACATTTGAAATTCCCAGGAAACCATTTCCCGCGTAAAATATATTCAATCTGTCTTGATCTCGTATGAATTTCGTAAAATATATCTAAGGTGTTCCTAGTTACACTATTATGACTTCGATAGAATATTAATATTTATCTCTCAGACCTAAAGACCTGAGAAGCCTTATTCAAAAATAGAATATTAATTTATCTCTCAGACCTAAAGATCAGAGAAGTCATATTGTTTCTTAATTCCCCTTCGTTGATCAATAATTCTCCGTCGATTATGTAATCAATTTCCCAGAAAACTACTTCCCAGTTGATTATGCAAATCAATTTCTCAGAAATTCTAGTTCCCCTCTAGTGGATCAATACATTTAGAATAAATTATGTAACATCAGTGAAGATATTGCGTCACTCCCGTCGGTATCCATTAGGCTTAGAAACACCCCCTGATCAACCTTGAAAAAGGAATCATTGACCCGTTAGTGGATAAATACACTTAGATGGATTCTATGCCCATATATGGTGTGGGGTCACGAGTCGATAGGTAATTCCTACTCCAATCCACTCGGCTAGGACGGATTGAATAAAATGAATAAAGCTTTAATTAGATATGCGAATCAAGATTGAAACGAACAAAAATCAATTCAAAGAAGAGTATGGGTACTGCCTTCTTCCCTAACTATAAAAGTCTAAAACCTACTGCGTCATTGGCGCTTTATTACAAACATTTTCTTCCGAACTTATTTCAACATTGAAAATAAAAAATGAAATTAATGTTAAATCAAGTTTTGAACTGCTTGGCTTTTCATTAGTTGACAACATTATATATAAAATATTTAGTTCAACCCTATTTTTTTTTTCTCAAGACCGTTCACGACAAATTTAGTTTCGCTGCAAAAAAGAATTTAGCTACTGCCTCCTTTCCTAACTTTAAAAATTTAAAGCTTACTGCGTCATTGGCGCCTTACTAAAAGCGAATTATATTACAAATATCCTCTTTTCCAGTTATTAAAGCATTGAAATGAAAATACATATTACACTATTCAAATTTTACTTATTCAAAGATAATTTCTTAAACCACATTGGCCTGACATCACATAAAGAAAGAAAAAAAAGAAAAACGAGCAAAAATGGGTTTTTTATAGGCCAAATGACGATACTGAAAAAACAAAGCGAATATTTCGAGAGGACAAACGCCTCTCTTCTTCAGCGCGAAACGAAACGATGTATCAATAAAAGCCAAAAATTAAAAGAATTAAAACCAACTATCTAACAACCATAAAAGCGAGTTATTATTCGCTTTGTTTTTTCAGTATCGTCATTTGGCCTATAAAAACCCCATTTTTGCTCGTTTTTCTTTGTTTACTTATTCAATTTTGTTTATTATAAAAAAATTACTTTTTCAATTTTCTTTATTGAAATAAAATTAAACCTTTAACCTCCTTATAGTATATTAAACCCTAAATGCATATTAAATGCGTTCAATGCCTTTTGGCAATTAAATGTTTCTCCTTCCACTGAAATATATTACATTCAGATGCATAATGGTTCAGAAAATTTTGCACATTCCGCACTGCAGGTATGGGCGGTTCTAGCAGACAAGCAGATCAACGTAATCGATGAAACCAGGTTTCAATTCGGGTATTTAGCCTATTGATAAAGTATGTTCCGACTATAACTGTAGAATAAGAAGTTTTTTTTAGAAGTAGGACAAAAAGCTTCAGCATTAAGTTTCAGCAAGGAATCAATAAAAATATACTACATCTCTAGAAAAGATGCAATTTTGAAAATAAATAGCAGGCCAAATTCCTGAAAAGTGTGTAATGCCAGTTCTAGATTAAAGGTTTTTGTTACATTTAACATCTTGATATGAAAAAAAGACATTGTTTTTACAGCTCATCCTTGTTCTGTATTTTTATTATTTTTTTTCGTTTTCCTTTTTGCAATCTGGTCTGTTTTATATGAGGTTAAAATAAAGTATTGTTATTTATGTCAGTTGTGTGTCTGTTGTTGATAAATTAGTTAAAAATGGCATTATTATTAAATTGAGTACAGGATGAAAACTCTCTAATCAACGGTTTGAGCAATTTGAATAGCATCAAAATCACCTATATTACTGAAATTTTTTAGAATGAATCAAATGATTCATTGTTCTTTCTTCAACTACCATGTGTAATTAAAACTGATCATCTTTTTAGAACCTGCAATGGTCAAAATTAGAGAAATTTTACCGCCCAAAGATGAAGAAATAGAGAAGATATTTAAAAAATTAGTGAGGGAATCGAAAAAGAAAAATAAAGTCAAGATAGAGAAAAAGGAACACAAAGGAGGTGTTTCATCACGTCATCAGGAATTGTTGCCATGTCTGGGTGAACAAATAGAAGACAAAGAAATGTTACCATATCCCCAGAAAATATTTGGAAGGTACCCAGATCAAGATAAAGAAATTGAAGAGACTCAGTCAAAAAAGATAAAGAAGGAAAGGTCTCAAATAGAAGAGGTAGAATTTGTTTTGTTTTTTTCTTTTGTAAAAAAAAACAAACAATTTTTTTAACGGAAAGTAGAAAGCTACATAAAAATTTAAAACTAGCAGAAATTTTTCTGTAGGCCTATTTGAGGGGGTTCCCCTCCTCTGTACCTTGCTCTTCGCCCTCAAATTTTTTTAGCCTACCTTTAAAAAAAATTCTATTTTATTTAAACAGTCCTTATGTTTCAGGATTCGTTCTTAAAGAATTGGGACAAAAATTCAAACTAGAGTAAAAAGCAAGATTTTGAGAAGGGGACATCCCCCTCATATACAGAGTAATTTCTGTTCTTTTTAAGTTTTAATGGTGCTCTTTACTTTCAATTGAAAAAAAAAAACTCATTTTTAAATCTTATTTCTCATTGTTTTTCAAATCATACCCAGAAATCCCCATTATGGAATTTTTACCCGGGAATTCCCTCTTCCCCATCCAGTGAAAAGTTGCTCCCAAGAGAAATTCTCCCATGAAATATCTCCCTCCCCGTCTGAAAATCTTCTAGACAATACCAACCCTGCTGAAAATTTGCCCCAGACAATTTCTCAGACGTCTCAATGTGTCAAATTTGAGTCAGCAAAGAGAAAATAAGACAAAAAAAAGTTTTTTTAGCGTAATTATAGCAAATTCCCCCTGTGTAAAATTCCCCTTGGAAATTTCCTCTCCATGGAAGATTCTCGCCTTTTAAAATGCCCTCTCACTTAAAAAAAAGTCTGTGTGCTTCCCAGTAATAAATAATGGACAAATTCTTGACCTGACCGTCACAAGAGACTATTAGCTCTTCGCTCCTGCAGTTGTTCTTAACCTGAACGTCACAAGAAACTATCAACTCACCCTTTATGGTCTCCCACTTGAAATCTTTCACAGCTTCGTTTATCTGGGATCTGAGATGGATTCGAAGGGAGGATGTGATCAAGATATCAACAAAAGAATAGGTAGAGCTCAAGCAGTCTTTGCTCAACTCCGCAAGCACCTTTGGACTCGTCGAGAGATTAGCTGAAGAACAAAGATAAGAATTTATAAGTCGACAGTGGTGTTGAATCCTTCTCTATAGTGTTGAATCCTGGGCCATAAAAGCAGCTCAGGGGCACGTCCTGGAAATCATCAACCACCGTTGGTTTCGTTCAATCTTGCAAATCCGGTTCTCACACCAGATTTTGAACAACGAAATCCGCCGACGTTGTTTCAACATCGACAGAATCTCAGGCATCTTCAAGCTCCGCTGGTTTAGACACGCTTTACGTCGCCCTGATGATCGCCTCATTAAACAAATACTGCTCGCTGAACCCCTACCAACATGGCGCAAAAGAAAAAGAGGATAGCTAAAAAAATTGGTGGACGCTAGTTAAGCAAGATCTGGAGCCAGCTGGAGGTTTTCGAAAATTTGGCCGCAGATTGATTTTGCTGAGTCAGCGTCTGATTTCTGTCTACCATAAATAACCAAATTGTTTAAAAATTTTAGCATCCCTTTCAGTTTGAAACTAATGTAGAAGTACCCCACGAGTTTCTTTTCTTTTTTTTCCAATTCCACTCATTTCAGTGACGACAGTTTTAAAAAAGAATTTACTTTAAACCTAGACGTGACCAAAATTCAAACTTCCATATACTACAAAAAAAAATCCATAAGAAAATTGCCTTTCCTGTTACCAAAGACGTCCTCCTATTACAGGAAGTCCTTCTCTCAATGGCCTTTCTTATAAATTTAAAGTCTGTTGTAAATGGTGGCCCGTCATGCCTCCCGCACAAAATAAAGAGAAACCCTTCTATTCTCTAAAAGGAGAATAAAAAAAATAATAACCATTGAAAAAAACTAATCAACTTAATTAATACAACATAACAAAAAAATGTTTTTATCAGTATAGCTTTCTGTAACACAAACAATATACGGTACATAATATATAAAAAAAAAGCACGAAGCATTAAAGAAAGGTTTAATGACAACAAATTCTAAATTTATAATTTAACCTCATGGATTTCTCTATGGTTTAAAACATTCTAAAGTTTTTTTTTACCCATCTCTCCTTAATCTCCTTACCATTAATTGAGTCTCGGTTCCTATCTTAACTGCCAATAGTTTGGACTTACTACATCTTCTTGATGTTTCAAAATGTCAGTAAAATACTTTACTATAATGCTGTTCAGCTTGACCTTCCAGATCCTTAGCAATTTCATCCACAGCCTCCTTATTGCATCTCCTTAAATCTTACTTCAATGTGTTCTGTGCTTAACTATTATTCATGACAGATCAACGTCTCAGAAATTTTTTATACTTTCCCTTTTTTGTTACCCCAGACTCCTACAGTAGATGTCATCGTGTGCCATTCCAAATCCCAAACCTAGCCTTCTAGGTAGACTTTTCTCGTTTCATGATGGCGGCTGTTTCCATTGATGACAGATAAGAACTAAGAAGCTACTAAAGCCAAATGATCAGGACGTGTCGTGCCATACCGTGGACAAGAACCCGCATTGCCGCCGTTTCTTTTTTTAGTCTTGTACAAAATGTCATCTATCCCTATTGTTCTTGCTGTTAAATACTGATTTGTCTCAGCATCTTTGAGTCTTTCCTCTAAAGGGAACTGAAGCAGAGGATGAAATTTGCACACCTCACGCCTCCCCGTTGTGCTCCCCCGTTGCCATACCCCTGTTAAACGATGGGGATAGATACAATCCCCTTCTATCCCCTTAACTTGTATCTCTAGTGATCCTCAGGCTTCCTTCACCTTTCCCCCAGAGGCTCCAACGGTGGCAGAAGCAATACTCTGTATCAGATATCTGGTACCCCTAACCCCTGTATTGTCTCTCCAGAGGAGGCCCTATAGATCTACTCGTTGATTGAGATAACATTTTCAGTTCTCGGCTGAAAGCTATTTTCATCCGAAATAAAGATGGGAATGTTAGATCCTCTTCCTTTAGGAGCTTTCTGTGGTCGTAATACTATAATCACTCCCCATTGTAGTTATAATAGCCATCCTGGCTAAGTGGTTGGTGCACTGGGTTGAATTCTTTGTCCAAGGGACACGGGTTCGATCCCTGGTGTTGCCAGTTATTTGGTTTGGAACGGGGGTCAGTGGCGTGTCTATAAGCTAAGCCAGAATCGACCTAGCTCTAAATGGGTACCTGGAGAAATCTGGGAGAAGTAAGCAGGAAGGATATGCAAAAGCACAGGATGGCTGGCCCCCAACCCCTCATTGCGCTTCCTGGCGGAAGGGCCACGAAATGGAGATCAGTACCGCCGGTTTGGACCTTAAGCGTCTAGTGCCGTCATACTTACTTACTTTACATACATTGTAGTTATCTCTTGGCAGGGTTGAGACTCTTGTCCTAAAGCTATTGGCGTTAGAAAATTCGAGTGTCTGTGACGAAGAAAAGAAACCAATGATGGGAAGTCTCATGTGCTTATTATTTTTATTTATTTATTTATCTTGTCAGGTGTGGCTGGACGAAAAGTTCTGCTCCACGTCCACCTCTGCTCAAGGTTGAATGGGTGCTCGCTTTGAAGTTCGACTTTACTTTTCTATGTTTAACTTCCAATCGATTTTAGCTACCTATATTGCCCCTTCCCAAAAGATTAGTGTTGGACGATAATGATTATCGATATCGAAAACGATATTATTTCAGCTTTTTTGGCATCTACGCTTTAGCATCCAGCAGAAAAGATCCAACAGAGAAAATTGCTTCGTAAATGGTCGAGCAGAAGAATAATGTATTCAATCCATGGAATCGTCTATGCTTATACACAGCATGCACAGCTGTATCCAGAAGTTGGCATAGCCTGTTCGCAAACTATGTTTAGCGAGGACTCTCAAATGTTGCTGAGTACCTCCGAAAGACATGGCTAGATAAAACACCTTCTAGGCTTATAGGCCTTGTTCAGGTCACACTCGTTACGATTGCCACATACTTCAATTTGTGTTTCAAGAAATTATATATTACCCCTGACGATCTTCCCCAAGTCGAGAGTAAAATAGGAAGAGACTTCGATTTGGCCTCGCTGGAATCTGTATCAACAGATACAAGTGCCATGACAGACCCTACGATTCAGCCACTATAAAATCAAGCCAGTTTGCGGGGTTGATATGACGAAGTTTCATTACTCAATGTAAGACAGGTTTCGTCAGCAGCTGCATCTGTCACGGCTTTCCAGATTTTCAGTAGAGTCTTTTCCAAGAAAAACTGATCCACTGAAGTCTTGGAAGTCTTGTTTTATGGGTTTCAGAAATACCTATTTAAATTTGTCATAAAATTGATGTCCATGTCCGCCTCAATGCTCTTCCTGAGAGTGGATTCCAAGCCTGATCCGTTTATCATATAGTTCGTGGCAACAAACTGTAAGTAAGGAACAGCTCGGCCAAAAAACAACCGAAACTCCAAAGCACGGAATTTTGATAACAATAGGTACATCAAGTGAATTGGCTTTTACGCCGACTCCAGATACGGTATATAATATTAATCAAGTATCATGTACCCATCACAAACTATGGAAATCTTAGAAAATTTGTGAAATAGCAAGAACGCCCCTAAAAAGTCAAAGAATCTGAATAAAAATCGCACCATCAGATTCGGCATATCAGAGTACCTTACTCAGTAAGGTACAGATGGAAGCTAGAAACCCTCACAGTAAGGCTTACTGTGAGGGTTTCTAGCTTCCATCTGAAAAAACCGTGAAATTTCTTAATTTTTGCCAGAAGAAAGATCAGTGTTTTTTGTTTTGTTTTTTTGTCAGGATGATCGTATTGAACCAATGGTCATATAAGTTCTAGTTCCCCATTTTATGACCAAAACGATTGGGGGGCAGCTACCCCCCCCCCCCACCCCTTTTTTCCCAAAGTCATCCGGTCAAAATTTTGAGATCTCCATATTGATCAGCATAGTTGAAAAGTCAAGTAATCATGCCTTTGGGGATGACACGGCCCTGCAAGTCCCGGGGGAAAAGGTTGTAAGTTATGAAATATGTACAGTGTCTACATTTAGTATTTGGTTTGGGGAAGTAAACAGACCTTTTTTGGGAGGGTGAATTTTATGTGGGGGGAATTTTCTGCAGTGGGGATTTTCCAAGAAGAGATTTTTCCACGGGAGGGAAGTTTCCGGGATGAACTTCAAAATAGGAACCATACACGCGGGAATTTACCTGAATTCTTATACTAATTTTTTTTCTGATTTACTTTCCCTTTGTCAATTTAATTTTACATGTAGAGATATATCGGGGAAATGGCCCAAGGAAAATTTTCAAAGGAGTTGAAATTGTCTAGGGGATTTGTCGTGGGGGGGGGGGGGTCACAGGACAGATTCTCTATGGGGAATTTTACGCGGGAGAAACTTTCCATTGAGATATTGGGAGGGGAGGATTTCAGGCATGGTTTGAAAAACATTTAGAGACAAAAAGAAAAATAAGTCTTTTTTTCAAACGAAAGTTGGCTGAAAAGAATTTTCCAGGTGGAATTGCCCGGAAGAAGTTTTCTGGGGGGAATTTTCAGCAGGGATGGAATCTGGAAGAAGGAAGATTTTCCATGGAGAGTAAAGGCAGATTTTTCGGTATTATTCAAAAAACAATTAAATAAAAAAAATAGATATTTTAACTAAAAGTAAGGAACAACATCCAAAGTTAAAACGAATCGAAATTGTTTCGTGTATGAGGAGTTGGTCCCTCTCTTCAATACCTCGTTTTTTACGTTATTTGTAACTCCCCCCCCCCCCAGTTATGTAAGCCGTTTAATTAGAGTAAGGAGATTTTTAAAATACAAAAAGAAATTTTGGTGCGAAGAGCAAGGTATTGAGGAGGGGTTATGCCCCTCATGAACGGAACAATTTATGTTTTTTTTAGTTTTAATGTTGCTCCGTACTCTGAGTGGATTTTTTTTTATTTAATCGCGAAAGGCAGAAACAACTGTCAGGGGAAGCTAATTGACTTGCGGTTAATTTTGAATAGCCAAAAATAGCCGGTATCTTTTTTTTCTTTATCCTGAACCCGAGTAATTCCAAATCAAGGTTTTTGTAATATTTATTCACATAATGGAAGTATTTTTGTATTTTATTCAAAATTTCGAAAACATTGCGCAAAATACTTTTTAATTACAATTTTCGTTATTGAATTTTGGAAAAACCTAAATTTAATCTGAATAAAAAAAAGCTGATCAGAAATATCGGAATCGATATATCGATATATCGTTTAATCATATTAATGCCCAACACTACAAAATATACGACAAAATCTGTTAATATCTAATGGAACATATGGATCAGTTTAGGATAAAAGTAGTAACTAGTGAAATTTCAGGCCAATTTTATCTGTATCACCCATCTTAAAGACAAAAATACATGCTGTTAACTTCAAAGTAAAATATTTTAGCTATTCTTGTCTCTTTCATTTCGGGGCATTTGTAGAAACTACTCTGTCACTTGATTAAGAACCTCTGACTATGAGCATAAACTTGACAATGAGTAAAAAAAATGTGCTATTCAATTATAAGACCATAAAAGTCTACTTTTGTTTTCGAACATGTATATTTACTTCTATTATACGTAGAGGTGCTTAGAGTTTTCATTATTGAGGGATTTGTCAGTCTCTTGCTGCAAAAATGAATGAAAATACATTTTATGCTTCAACATATGTTTCCTGATCACTAATAACATTCGAAAACAGAAACTAAGAAGTCTTTTGCTCTTCTTTCAAATTTACGTTATCTAGCAGAGGGTTTCTTTCCATCAGCGTAAATGAACTACTACATATCAAAGGCAATTCATATATACGTTATTTTGTTTCAAGGCCTTGGAGGAAGTGCGAAAATTTCGAGATGAGTACGAAACAAGTGAAGAATGGGAGATGCGGCGAAGGTTTTTGATGATGCACTGGGGTGAATATCCAGAAAATCGATTATTGTGCTTATCTCGTGCACTTGTGAACGTTCACTTTCTTGGATGTACCTACCCTGCTGATTTCATGAGAATTTTACAGGATATGGGAGGTGAAATATTAAAAGATTTTCAGGCAAAAAATGAAGGACAAATCAAGCCAATACTTGCATTTGCTGGAAAAGCAGCTGAAGCTAAATTTACTAGATTTAAACCAAATTGTGAGGCGCCAAATTACAAACATAAGCTGCCTAGTGTATACAATGAATCGTTAGAATATGAAATTTTCCCAGAAAACTTCACTCAAATCGATAAACCCTTAAATACTTTGATTGAAATTAATTATTTCCCTGTCAATTCATTGAAAGATTTTGTCATTCTTGAAGTGGAAAAGACAACTAATTTTACTGAAACGGCAGGGGAAATACTGAGTAGATCAGCTAAGGCTGGGAAGTTTGAACTACGTTACAATCTTAGTGAAGTTGGGGAAAGGCAAAAGTGTGAGATTTTTATAGGGGATAATCCAGTAGTTTCTGCTGTTTTTGAAAACAGAACTAATCTTCCTGCACTAACATATGATTATGTATACAGATACTTAAAGAAATATCATTGTACTGTACGATATAAGGTAGATAAAACTGAGATTGACGTTTCAAAAGTGGATTTGACAGGTATCCCCAATTCTAAAGAAGATGAAGGAGTTGCAGTGGGTGAAAAACTTCTCCGCTTGATTGGATGGCAGGGGGGTGGATTGGGTAAATATGGACAAGGTATGAAAGCACCAATTAGTGTGGCATCAGCTTTAGGTAGAAAGGGTTTCGGTTTTAATGGGGGCCGAGTTCATAAAGGACATCCAGAGTCCAGATACTTTCGCAAAGATGTTGAAAAATATCTAAAAAATTATATCAGATCAGGCTCAATTAGCACTATAAAATTCTCATCCGAGTTTACTTCTGAGCAAAGAAAAATTATTCACAAAGTTGCTCGAAAGCTCAATTTAAACCACAAAAGTTGTGATGAAAAAAACGATAGAGTGCTTAAAGTGAACCAGGACATAGAAAATGTGTCGCTTGTGAATGTTGTGGACTCTTGGAAAAAGTCAGGTTGTTTGCCTCACCCTGAGATAATGGTTATCCCTCCTATACAAGGCACGCCATAGTGTTTCATTTTGTATGAAATATATAATGTATTTTCCATTAAAATCAATGTTTGTTTTCTTTGTATGATTTGATAAAAATTGTTACTCTCCTTATTTATTTTCAGCATAAATGCCCACAGTCAAAATTATTAGGTGAGAGTACTATGAGTTTTTTCAAGTGTGGTATAGGGCCTCCAAAAGGTGGGTCTTAGCCCTAAAGTCTTTGGGAGGATTTCTTTTGTTTAATAAGAGAATCTTCTCTTTCCAGTCTTCTTCAGACTCTATTTTCTTTCTTTTTCAGAATATCTCAAGGATCCCCAGAGAAACCTGTTACCAAAATTTCACAATATGCGCTTCTTACGTTTCTTATAGTATTATTTAATAAACATGTTAATAGTTGGACACAGCACAGTTTCACACAGCTCTAACCTTTTGGAGGGGAAAGGGGGAGGGCGTCAAAATCAGAGAAACGTTGATTTTCTGGGAATTTTCTTAGGGCCTTCCTTCACAGGTGCTTTTATAAGCAACAAGTGCTTCCAAATCTGTGTTCAAGTATAAGATTCAAGCGCCTTGTCAAAACTACGCATAATTAGTGCTTTAGACACTCAAATTAAATGTGTTAATTTTCAAGTTTTAGTCACTAACTAGTATGAAATTTTTTTGCTTAATTCATCCATCTATATCCTATTCACACATGCTCCTGTAAGATAGTAGCAGGCAAATAAGAGGTAAGTAATTTGAATGAGAATTCCCGTAATTAGCTATATTACAGTTAAACGTGTGTCAAGTGTAAAAATAAAGGCCGAAAATATTCTTCTTTATTTTGCTAGAACCATTTGATTCGGTCAGTTATAAATTCGCTTGATTTATTTCTTTTATAAGGAAAATATTGATTTCACTTATTAAATCATGAGGTGTCATGGATATGTGATGCTTTGGCTGTTTTTTTGGAATTCCTGAGCAAAAGGGAGTCTCTTTAAAATGTGAAATTGAGCAACACCTAGAAATAAACTTGAAAAAATGCTTATAAAACAGTTTGACTACATATAGAAAATAACAAAACTGAACCTAGAAATTTAGTTGATCAATTGTCCTGCATAATATTAATTAAGAAAACTTTTTCCACAAAATAAGTTTTTTAAAGAAAAGTAAAGAACTCCATTAAACCAAAAATTAGCAAAAATAAAACCAAATAATCTACCAAGATTGAAACTACCACAAATCAGCATCGATAAATAAATGAAACCCAAAACGAAAAGAAATTACATTAAATAACCCAGTCAAACTCAAAACGAGCAGAAATTAACATGAGTAGGGCTGAAAACCCCTATGCCTTCCCAAGGCAGAACATAATTTGCACATTACTAAAAAAATTTAAAATGTTTTTACTTTCATAACTTTAATAAATCAAATAATATTAACATTTTGATTACTAAATATCAGTATATGTATATTAAACTACAATTCACATTCATTTCTTCTTTTTTTTCAGTCAATCTTCAGTCACTTTCGACTATTAAAAAGGGCTTTACCCCTTACAATTTCAAATCGAATGAGCCCTTTTTGAAGTTTATACGACAACTCTTTCTATAAAAACTTCATATGCCCCCAGGGCATAACTCACAACCCTTGCCCTGAGGGCTGTGGGGGGTTGTCATCCACAAAGACCTAATGTACATTACTATCAACTACGTAGAAAAAAATGGCTATTTTAAATTGTTGATTGTTTATATTTGGGAAAATAGTGGGCATCGTGGAGGGGTTAGTTGCCCTCAAGTTACCTTCTACTATTAAAAAAGGCACTACCCATTTCAATTTCCAATCGAATAATTTCTAATTGTTTCAATTTCTAATTTTGATTGCATATGTTTGGATGAATGCTGGGCGTGAGAGGGGGTTAGTTGCCCTCCAATCACTTTCGACTATTAAGAGTGGCATTAGCCCTTTGAATTTCCAATCAAATGAGCCCTTTTTCAAGTTTCTACGACAAAGCTTTCAATGAAAACCTTATATGCCCCAAGAGCATAACTTATAACCCTTGTCTGAAGACTGTGGGGGGAGTTTTCTGCTCAAAGGTATAATTTCCAGAACTTTTAACTGCGTTGAACAAAATGGCCATCTAAAATTTTGATTGGATGTGTTTGAGTATATGGTGGGCGTGGAAGGGGTGTTGGTTGCCTTCCAATCACTTTCGACTATTAAAGAGAGAACTAGCCATTTCAATTTCCAATCGAATGAGCCCTTTTATAAGTTTCTACGACAACGCTTTCTATAAAACTCTTATATGCCCCTAGGGCATAACTTACAACCCTTACCCTGAGGAATGTGGGGGGCTGTCATCCTCAAAGACCTAATTTCCTGAACTTTCAACTACGTTGAACAAAATGGCATTCTCAAAATTTTGAATGGATGTATTTGGGGAAAACGTGGGCGTTTAAGGGGCGGTAGTTGCCATCCAATCACTTTAGACTATTAAAAAGGGAACTAGCCGTTTGAATTTTCAATCGAATGAGCCTTTTTTGAAGTTTCTACGACGACAGTTTCTATAGAAACCTTATATGCCCCCAGGACATAACTTACAACCCTTGCCCTCAGAGCTGTGGGGGAGTGTCCTCAAAAACATAATTTCTATCTGAAAATCAACTACGCTGAATAAAATGGCTATCTAAAAATTTTGATTGGATGTGTTTGGGGAAATGGTGAGTGTGGAAGGGGTGTTAGTTACCTTCGAATCACTTTCGACTATCAGAAAGGGCACCAGCCGTTCCAATTTCCGATCGAATAAGCCCTTTTTCAAGTATCTACGACAACTCCTTTGATACGAAGTGCCCTGATATGGAAGAAGAATATAAAGAATACATTGTGCCAACATCGTTTTTTACTTAGGCAGCGCTATTGCGCTGCCTATGATAATGGGCAAATGGGAGGGTGGGGGTGGGAGGGAGACTAGTTGCCCTCCAATCATTTTTGACTATAAAAAAGGGCATTAGCCCTTTCTATTTTCAATCGAATGAGCCCTTTTCGAAGTTCTTACAACTCCTTCAATACGCAGTGCCCTGGTGTCAAAAAAAAAAAATAATACATTGTACCCACATAGATCTTTACTATAAAAAGGTCAAGCTTTCCAATCACTTTCGACTGGATTTTGATTGGATGTGTTTGGGGAAATGGTGGTCGTGAGAGGGGAGTTAGTGGCCTTCCAGTCACTTCCGGCTATTGAAAAGGTAACTCGCCCTTTCAATTTCTAATCGAATGAGCACTTTTTGAAGTTTCTACGACAACGCTTTCTATAAAAAACCTTATATGCCCCAGGGCATAATTTACAACCCTTGCCCTGAGGGCAGTGGGGGGGGGTTGTCATCCTCAAAGACATAATTTCCAGACCTTCCAACTACGTTGAACAAAATGGTTGTCTCAAAATTTTGATTGGATGTGTTTGGGGAAATGGTGGGCGTGAGAGTGGGGTTACTTGCCCTCAAATCACTTTCGACTATTAAAAAGGGCACTAGTCGTTTTAATTTTGCAATCGAATGATTTCTTTTTGAATTTGCTACGACGACGCTTTCTAAAAAAAAAATATCTCTGCCCCCAGGGCATAACTTACAACTCTTGCCCTGAGGGCTGTGGGGGGGGTGTTATCCTCAAAAACATAATTTCTGGAATTTTGAGCTATTTCGAACAAAATGGCTGCCTCAAAATTTTGACTCGATGTGTTTGGGGGAATGGTGGGTGTGAGAGGGATGTTAGTTATCCTTCAATCACTTTCGACTACTAAAATGGGCACAAGCCCTTCTAATTTCCAATTGAACGAGCCCTTTTGGAAGTTTCTAGAACATCACTTTCTATAAAAACCTTATATGCACCCAGGTCACAACTTACAACCCTTTCCCCGAGGGCTCTGAGGGGGTTATCATCCTCAAAGACCTAATTTCTAAAACTTTTAACTACGTTAAACAAAATGGATATCTAAATATTTTGATTGGATGTGTTTTGGGAAAAGGTGGGCGTGAGAGGGGGTTAGTTGCCCTCAAATCACTTTCGACCATCAAAAAGGGCACTAGCCCTTTGAATTTTCAATCGAATGAGCCCTTTTTAAAGTTTCTACGACAAAGCTTTCAATAAAAACCATATATGCCCCCAGGGCATAACTTACAACCCCGAGTGCTGTGGGGGGAGTTTTATCCTCAAAGATATAATTTCCGGACCTTTCAACTACTTTGAACAAAATGGCTATCTCAAAATTTTTATTGGGTGTGTTTGGATAAATGGTAGGCGTGGAAGGGGTCTTGACTATTAAAAAGAGCACTATGCATTTCAATTTCCAATCAAATGAGCCCTTTCTTGAAGTTTCTACGACAACACCTTCTATAAAAAACCTTATATACCCCCAGGGCATAACTTACGACCCTTTCCCTGAGGGCTGTGGGGGAGTATCCTCCTCAAAAACATAATTTCTATCTAGAAATCAACTACGCTGAACAAAATGGCTATATAAAAATTTTGATTGGATATGTTAGGGGAAATGGTGGCCATGGAAGGGGTGTTAGTTGCCTTCCAATCACTTTCGACTATTAAAAAGGGCACAAGCCACTCCAATTTCCAATCGAATGAGCCCTTTTCGAAGTTTCTACAACAACTCCTTCGATACGAAGTGCCCTTGTCTAAAGTGCACTCACTTTCGACTATTAAAAAGGGCACCAGCCCTTTAAATTTCCAATCGAAATGCACCCTTTTTCAAGTTTCTACGACAAAGCTTTCAATAAAAACCTTTTATGCCCCCAGGGCGTAACTTGTAACCCTAGCCCTGAGGGGGAAGGGTTGTAATCCTCAAAGACCTAATTTCCAGAACTTTTAACTACGTTGAACAAAATGGCTATCTCAAAATTGTGATTTGATGTGTTTGGATAAATGGTGGGCGTGAGATGGGGGGGTTAGTTGCTTTCCAATAACGTTCGACTATTAAAAACGGCACTAGCCCTTTGAATTTCCAATCAAATGAGCCCTTTTTCAAATTTTCTACGACAAAGGTTTCAATGAAAAACTTATATGCCCCCGTGGCATAACTTATAACCCTTGCCCTGAAGACTGTGGGGGAAGTGTCCTGCACAAAGGTATAATTTCAAGAACTTTCAACTACGTTGAACAAAATGGCTATCTCAAAATTTTGATTGGACGTATTGGGGGAAAGGGTGGGGTGGAAGGGGTGTTAGTTGCCTTCCAATCACTTTCGAATATGAAAAAGGGCACTAGTCATTTCAGTTCCCAATTGAATTATCCCTTTTTGAAGTTTCTACGACAACGCTTTCTATAAAAAACCTTATATGCCCCCCGGGAATAACTTAAAACCCTTGCCCTGAGGGCTGTGGGGGTTGTCATCCACAAAGACCTAATTTCCAGAACTTTCAACTACGTTGAACAAAATTGGTATCTCACATTTTGATTGGATGTGTTTGGAGAAAAGATGGGCGTGAGGGGGGGGGGGGGGGGTTTTTTGCCCTCCAATCACTCTGGACTATTGAAAAGGGCACTAGTTCTTTGTATTTCGAATCGAATGAGCTTTTTTTGAAGTTTCTACGACAACGCTTTCTATAAAAGCTTGTATGTCCCCAGGGTATAACTTACAACCCTTGCCCTGAGGGCTGTGGGGGAGTGTCCTCCTCAAAAACATAATTTCTATGTGGAAATCAACTACGCTGAACAAAAAGGCTATCTAAAAATTTTGATTGGATGTGTTTCGGGAAATGGTGGGCGTGGAAGGGGTGTTATTTTCTTTTCGATCACTTTCGACTATTAAAAAGGACACAAGCCACTCCAATTTCCAATTGAATGAGCCCTTTTCGAAGTTTTTACGACAACTTCTTCGATACAAAGTGCCCTGGTCTAAAGGAAAAAATAATAATACATTGTGCCAATATCGTTCTTATATGCCCCCAGGGCATAACTGAAAACCCTTGCCCTGAGGGCTGTTGGGGAGTGTCCTCCTCAAAAACTTAATTTCTATCTGGAATTCAACTACGCCGAACAAAATAGCTATCTCAAAATTTTGTTTGGGGAAATGGTGGGCGCGGAAGGGGTGTTATTTGCCTTCCAATCACTTTCGACTATTAAAAAAGGCATTAGCTGTTCCAATCGAATAAGCCCTTTTCTAAGTTTCTACGACAACTCCTTCGATACGAAGTGCCCTGGTATGGAAGAAGAAAATAAATACTACATTGTGCCAATATCGTTCTATACTTAAGCAGCGCTATTGCACTGCCTATGATTGCATCCAAAATATTCTTTTGCGAATTATTGAGAATATTTTTGGGTGAAAACACCACTGTAGTAAAATACGATGTGGGATAATTTCTCACGATTTACAAAGATTTATATAGGTTACTTACAACAGAGTTTAGCTTTATCGAAGGTAGGGTTAAACCATGTTTTTAATTCAAGTGAAGAGGCAACCAAATTTTAACTTACCGGATAAAGCAGCTGAACACCCTCATAAGGGAGCTTTAAAATGACCTGATGATGATCACTTCTGTTAGGAGTTTGATCCACGTGGCAACTAATTGCTGGGTGAAAACTTCTCATAGGTTTTCCTATGCATGCTTACAGGTGTCACTATGTTTATTTTTTTCTTTTCTTCTTTTTTTTTATGTGTTTGATGTAAGCATCCCTTAAAAAAGTTATTTTTAGAATCTGAACGGACTCTTGATTAAAAAAAAACATACAGAACTTTCACATATTGTTAAAAACACAAAACACAGCAATTGACTATTTTCTAATGTGTGTTTAACGGATTTAAGAATCCATGAGGGGTCAGTTTCAGCTAAACTTTTAGCATTGATGCTTATAATCACAGCTAAGACTTGATGTCCAAATATAATAACATATGACTGAGATAGCTCTTTGTAAACATAGATCAGAACTGATATGTTAGACCCTGCCTATCTATTCAAAATTACTTGCAGTAATACTAAAATTGCAATTTGATATTTTATTGGTCTTTAATGTCTGAAATATTCAATCAGTCTCCAAGAACTGGCTCCAAACTGGTAATAATCACGTTTTAGCCAATTAGTTCATAAGATGCAGCTAGATGGCATAATAATAAAATATTGTACCGGTATGTTAATAAATTGAGAGGGAGTAGTCAAACCAAACTTGGCCCAGTTAAAGATAGGAACGGGGCCATAATTAGCGATAAGGAAAGAATTAAAGAGAGATGGGCACAACATTTTGAGAATTTGCTAACCCGAGATAGAGTTGCAAGAAAAGATATAGAGGAAAATGAAAAAGTTTATGATACCTTGGATATGAAGGAAGATTTGTTTTGTGAGGAAGAATTAGCGACAGTACTAAAAGGATTAAAAACTAATAAGGCTCTAGGTGCTGATAGGGTGGTAAATGAGTTTCTTAAATATGGTGGCGCTGTGGTTAGAAATAAGTTACTGAAGATTATGAATATGATTTTTGAAAAAGGGGAAGTACCTAACGATTTTAGAAAACCTTAATTAAGCCACTTTACAAGAAAAGTGAGTGTGGTAATTATCGAGGCATTAGTCTGGTTTCTGTAGGTAGTAAATTACTTTGTAATATGATACTTTTTAGACTGAGAGATGCCGTAGACAAGTTTTAAGAAAAGAACAGTGCGGTTTTAGAAATGATAGAGGATGTGTCGACAAAATTTTCACTCTTAGGTTAATGATTGAGAAGTGCCTGAGTTGTCAAACACCTTTGGTCCTCAGTTTTTTAGATTATGAGTAAGCGTTCGATTCTGTTGATAGAAGAGCTTTAGTAAAGGTTTTATGCTTGTATGGTATACCAGACAAATACATTAAAGTGATTAGTGCTGTGTACGAGAACAACACTGCTGCGGTTAAGGTAGGAAATGAGGTTAGCAGCTGGTTTTGTATTAAATCAGGAGTTGAGCATGGTTGTGTTCTATCCCCCTTTATATGGATTATTTTGATGGACTTTGTCTTAAGGAGCACAGGAAAGGCAGTGTACTTGCATTTATTGCACATTCAAGTCGCATCCAGGCTCATCGTGGCGCCCAGCAGACGACGACAAGTTTCTTTCCAGAGATTACACTCAAGGCTGGCAGGCTCCATAATTTCAAGCCAGTGACGATCCCAGCGTCGCCCAAATTTTCGGAAACCCCCAATAGGCTCTAAGTCAGCCTTGACTGTCAAGCCGTGTTTTTCTCTGTCCTCCTGCTTTCTTCTTCCATACTGGTAGTGGAAGGCATTTTTTGGTAATATGCTCTTCTGATCTCCGCATGGTGTGGCCAAACCACCTCAGACGCCTCATTTTTACAACATCAGAGACAAGTGAGCGATCCTCACCTCTTCTCCTGACCTCTTCGTTCGAGACTCTGTCTGAGAGATGAATGCCTAGTATATATCGCAGACATTTGTGATGGAATACGTCCAAGTTTGACGCTTCCGCTGCTTTCAGTGACCAAGTTTCACACCTATGATAGAGAAGAACAGTGAGTACCATGGCTTCGCAGACTCGGAGCTTTGTGCGTGGAGAGATTTCGCTACGCTTCCAAAGCGAGTTCTTTAGCTGCAGAAAGACGTTCCATGCTGAGTATATGCGATTCCGGATCTCCTCTGATGATTCCCCAGTTTCATTTGTCGCTGAACCAAGGTATTTAAACGACTGAACGTCCTAACTTTGACAACCATTTATGGTCACAGGGGTGTCATCCATCCCATCTGTCCGCATCATTTTCGTCTTCGGTAGACTTATTTGGATGCCAGTCAAAATTGCTCTGCTTACCACTTCATTAATCATAGCCTGGGCATCTGTAACAAAATCAGCAAGTATATCCACATCATCAGCGTAATCAAGATTCGTGACAGAGAAGGACGGGCTTACTTTCACACCTTTACACTTGTCGAGGGCCACGGGAATCCAATCAACGACAAAGTTGAATAAGATCGGTGACAGAATGCATCCTTGACGTACACCCTCCTCAATCAGAACCAGATCCGAAAGCTCACTGTCAACTCTAACTAGGGCCTTGGTTCCATCGTAGTATGCCTTCATTAGTCTGATGATCTTCTCGGGGACTCCTTCATTGCGACCCATATGGCGTGCCGATGGACCGAGTCAAAAGCCGTGATGAAATCAATAAAGATTTGAATTGTCTCCTGCTAGTGTTTGAAGCGATGTTCTAGGACTCGTCTTCAGCTAAAGATATGATCACAGCAGCCCATACCTGGTCTAAATCCTGCTTGGTTGGGTCGCGTTCGGCAAATTCTAGTGTCTCGGAACCTATTTAGAAGTATAATTGCGAACATCTTTGCAGCCATCGGGATGAGGGATATACCTCGGTAGTTTTTACATTCCATTCGGCCTCCTTTTTTGAAGATAGGCCCAATTATCGATGTATTCCACTCATGGGGAATGTATTCATTATCCCATACATCCGTAACAAGTTCACGGAGCTCATCTGCGGGCAGCTCAGGTAGGGCTTTCAGCAGCTTAGCCGGGATGCCATCTATTCCAGTACTTTTGTGGTTTTTCAGGAGTTTAATTGCCTGGCCTACTTCCTCTCTAGTAGGTGGGTCCATAGACACATTTTCATAAGAATGGTTTTCTGACGGGTTGGTTTTCGCTGCTAGTAATTCCTGGTCTTAGCAATTCTTGGAGGTGTGCCCGCCATCTTTCGATACATTTTCCCTACCTGTGAGCAGTTGCCCGTCTTTCGCTTTAAGCAGAGGGGTGGTAGATTGCTTTTTCTTCCCAGTACATTCTCCAAGAATCTGGTAAAGTTTCCTTGTATCATTTCGAGAGGTGGCTTTTCCATCTCATCGGCCAAATTTGACCACTAGGCCTTTCTGTCAGATCTAGCAGGCTTATGACATTCCTGACGCAGTGATTTATATGCAGCGGACTTTTTGCTGGACATCTCCTTCTTCATTGCAGAGAATTTTAGTGTTTTCTCAGAGATCCATTTTTGGTTTTTCGTTTTACAACTCCGAGGTTGTTTGTTGCGGTTTCCTTCAGGTGGCCTTTGAACTTGCTCCATTTTCTCTCTATCTTAGAAGCGGGGCATCCTGATGAGTTGGAATCCTGATCAATAACTTCGGCGTCGTCTTGTAGGATGGCAAAGCGGTTGGACATCTCAAGGACAAAGGATTCTCGGAACTTATCTATTTTCAATTTAGACACATCTATTTTCTGACTTGGCATGGGCGCCTTGGCATGAGCCCCTTCTTTGTACTGAGTCTGTACCTTAGCCTGGTCTATCGCAAGAAGTGATTGGATGCATTTTTTGATCCTGTGTCAGCACCTCTTTGCACCCTTGAGTCTAACATCATGTTTTTCCACCTTCGAGATATAAGCAGGTAATCAATTTGAGCTTTCATTCTTCCATTGCGGGATTCCCAGGTATATGTGTGGCAGGTCTTTTGTCTCAACCAACAGTACTAGCAACAGCAAGAATGTTTTGCACTACCGACAGGAGCGGTCTGTTTCCATTAGAGCAGCTATCTCCGAGATTATGTTTGCCAATCACCTGTTTGGAGTCGTTTAGCGAGCCACGAATCCTTGTATTAAGGTTACCTCCCATCACTAGTGTATTTTTTCGGGGGGTCATGTCAATTACAAATTTAAATTCACCCTAAAACTGATATCTTAGGAATTCAGACACATTTCCGGTTGAAGTGTATGCGCTAAGGACGGTAATGTTTTTATTTTGGTCTTTAAAACTCGCCCATATAATTTTACAAGATATTACCTCATATTCCAGGAGCCCAATGGCCGCTTTGGGGGATAATATGAAGCCTACACCTTCTAAACCAGAGCCATCACCCGATCCTGAGTTGTAAAATATGACCTTCTTCCCAGACGCGGCTTCTAGGTAAGAGATATCACCTCAATTCAGCCTTGTCTAAGAGACGCACAAAATTTCAAAGTGATAAATATGAAATTCTTCAGTTATAAAAGCTTGTGTCTGGGGACACTTTATCTAGCATAAGTTCCAGCAGCCAAAGTTTAGTCCTTGTCATCTTGATACAATAGTAGCTAGCATACTTTTCGACAAGGGTGCAAGTCTCGTCGCATCGCATAAAACAGGGGATGCCGTAGCCGAACTTTTACTCTGTATCACATTCATCATCTTTGTTGGACGGTTCTTGGGAATACAATCCACCACAGGGTCCCCAGTCTTGCGGTCACCTAAGAATGGACCAAGGCAATGGGAGATCAGGGAATGACATGGGGAAGAAAAACTCTCCTGGACGTAGATTATGCTCATGATTTAAGCATCCTAGATGAAAGTGTGAGCAAAATGAATGAACTTTTAGAGGTTTTGCGAGTTCAAGGTGCTAGAATAGGTTGAAAATTAATGTTAAGTAGAATTAGTCACTAAGGCTAGGAATAAGTGAAGATGAAAAGGTGACGTTGGGTAATGAAAAGATTGATTAGGTGGGCAACTTCACTTACATTGGTAGTATTATTAGTAAAGATGGTGGGAGCAGTTAAGATGTTAAAAGTAGAATAGCCAAGGCTCAGGGTGTTTTTTCACTGTTAAAAAAAGTTTGGAAGAATAGGAAGATGAGTCTGCAAACCAGAGATTAGAATATAAGAAGTTACAGTGATGACAGTGGTCAAATATGACTCTGAAGCATGGGCGCTCTGAAAAGCGGATGAACATTTGCTAGATGTTTTCCAGAGAAATTGCTTCAAGATTATTCTGGGAACCCGGCTGACTGACCGTATTTCGAACAATAGGCTGTACGAAAAATGTGGTTCAATACCGCTCTCTAGGGCTATAATGAAAGAAAGATTGAGGTGGCAAGGGCACGTTATGCGGATGAAGGATGACAGATTGCCGAAGATTGTTCTTTTCGGCCAAACGTCTAGGGCTAAACGGAAAGCAGGTCGTCCTCGTCTGGGGTGGGAGGACGTCATAAAGAGAGATTTAAAGGAAATGGGAACTTCGTGGGAGGGTGTAAAAGGGGAGGCTTTGAATAGATGGGGATGGAGGATGAGCATACGTAGCTGTTTTGGCCTCAGGTGGTTTGGTGCTGCGGTGAGTTGTTAATAGTAGTAGTAGTTCATAAGAAGCAATTCTTTGTATCCAACAAAAATATGAGACATGTTTTCAAAGAGATAAAACTATTAACACCTGCTCTCTCTATTATTTCTAAAGCAGCTTCCACTGGAAAATTGTGTTACCAAACTTAGATTATCCGCACTGTTCTTATTTAAAGACCTTCGCCGAAAGTCCCTTTTTACATAAGCCGTGATTTTCTTTTGTTTTGCCAGTTTTGTCTTGTGATGAGGATTATCCATTTTCTTACACCTAAAGGACATATATTGATTTCCAAGGGTTTTCAATTTGTTTTTGGAAAATTAATTTTGTGTTCTGGAACTAATAGACCCCACAAGTAAAAAATAAGCTAGAATCACAGCCAGCGGAATCTCTAAGACTATCATTCTTCGTTTCTTATCCAGCATTTTTTTTTTTTTTTTTTTTTTTTTTTTTTTTTTTTTTGCATTAGATAATATCCTTTTTATAGAGATAAGCCTATTTTTTTTAGGAAATATCACCGTGTACAAAGCGAAAACCTTTTTTCATTTTTCATAAAGTTTTTCATTTTTTTTTAAAAAATAGAGTTGTGAGAAAGTCAAACTTGAGCGTAAAGAGCGAGGCGTTGAGAAGGGGACAGCCTCTTTCATATACGGAATAATTTCTGTTCGTTTTAAGTTGTAATGTCGCTACTTACTTTCAGTTAAAAAAAAAAAGTTTTTTTTTTATTTAATTTTTGAACGTTTTTGAAAAAATGCAGGTTTTGATCTTGGCTCACCGTAAATGAACAATTAAAACAAAATTTGCATATTAATTTACTTTTATTTGGTTAAATGGCTTTCTCGAAACTTGTTTAATTTTATTTACGAACGTTTTTATTAGTAATAAATATACGTAACTTAAGAATTAACTTGCGTAACGAACTTCTATATTCATATATTTTTAATACGTATATTAGGGGGTTCACCCCTTAGTTAATACCTTGCTCTTGAAGCGAAAGTTCGAATTTTGTTCCAATTCTTTAAAAATGACCGCTTAATCACAAAGGCCGTTAATTAGAATAAATAGCGCTTATGAAAGTACTAAAAAATCTTTGGCTTAAAGAGCGAGGTATTGACTAGGGGGTGAACCCAATCATATATGTAACATTTTCTGTTCGTTGAAAGTTTTGATGTTGCTGCTGTTGCAGTTGAAAAACTTGTTTTTTTATATTTAATTTCTGATCTTTTTTTAAATAATGCTGGGAAGTCCGGCGTCCCCTTCATAGCAATGTTCCTTCCCCCATAAAAACTTCCTTCATGGAAAGATTCTCCCACATAACCCCCGACCCACCCACGCACCCCCCCCCCCCCACTACACGGAAAAATCTCCCCTGAAAACGTCTTTATATTTCCCAATAACCAATACTATATGTTAACATTGGGTAAAGTTCATAACTTTCAGCCCTCCCTCCGGGAACTTTGGGGGATTAAGTCATCCTAAAAGACATACTTATAATATTTTCGGACATGCTGAACAAAATGGCTATCTCAAAATTTTGATCAGGTGACTATGGGAAATAAATGAGCGTGGGAAGAGGCCTAGTTGCCCTCCATTTTTTGTCACTTAAAAAGGGCACTAGAACTTTTAATTTCCATTCCAATGAGCCCTCCAACGATATTCTAGGACCACTGGGTCGATACGATCACCCCTGGGAAAAAAAAAAACAAATAAACACGCACCCGTGATCTTTCTTCTGGCAAAAAATCCAAAATTCCACATTTTTGTAGATAGGAGCTTGAAAATTGTACAGTAGGGTTCTCTGATACGCGGAATATGATGGTGTGATTTTCATTAAGGTTCTATAACTTTTAGGGGGTCTTTCCCCTTTTTTTCGAAAATCAGCCAAATTTTCTCAGGCGCGTAACTTTTGATAGGTAGAACTAAACTTGATGAAACTTATATATAATCAGCATTAAAATCTAATTCTTTTTGTGTATCTATTTGTATCAAAATACCGTTTTCTAGAGTTTCGGTTACCATTGAGCCGGGTCGCTCCTTACTTACAGTTCGTTACCACGAACTGTTTGATAGTCTATTTAGCCTTTCTTCTTGAAAGTATAGGGTGCTAGTAATTATGCAATATAGAAACGAATAAAAATATTGGTCAAGCACTTATTTGCAGGACTTGAGAGAAAGAAATACAAAAACGAGAAAATAGAAAAAAGAAAGTTTCAACCATAAGCAGAGAAGAGAGGGATAACAACAGAATAAATGACAGAAAATGAGAAAAAGGAAGTGGCAGCCCAGTTTAGATGGAAATAAACCGTAGATGGTTCAGATATACAGGAAGTTTTTCCATACAACAGTGTCAGAAAATGGTTTTAGTATTGACGTATTGATATTTAAACTACAATGAAATTAAAGCATTGAGAAGCAGCACATTGTTCTTCCTTTTCCGTAAAACTGATGTTGAGAATACCAATGAAGCTTTAGTTATCCGTATTTTTTACGATTTCTGTTAATAAAAAGTTACTTTCAGTGTAGAGCAAGGGCGTGCGCAGAAATTTCCCTCGGGAATGCCACAAGGATACAAAACCTATTATCATCCTAATCTAGTGTGAGATTTAACAGTAAAACCTGTAAAAGTCAAAGTGACCAAAGAAACGAAGAAGGTTTATATAATTCATTTAATGAAAAAACTTAGCACAGTTCTTCAGGCACATTTCTAGAGTTTCGAATATAGACAGGGAAATTCAACAACTCAAAAAACAGACCAGTACTAATTTCGGTACAGAATAGCATAATAATATAGATTAAATAAAAAAAAAACATCTAGCCGGAACTTGAAAAAAACACAGCTTAGTCAATAAAATGAATGAGCGTTGACTTTTTTTATTCATATATATACATATATATTTTTAAAATATTTAATATTTTTTATATTGTGTTTTTCTTTATTTATAAAATATTTATATATATATATATATATATATATATATATATATATATATATATATATATATATATATATATATATATATATATATATATATATATATATATATATATATATATATATATATATATATATATATATATATATATATATATATAATATATATATATATATATATATATATATATATATATATATATATATATATATATAATAATATAGGTTAAATGAAAAAAAAACATCTAGCCGGAACTTGAAATCACAGATTTGTCAATAAAATGAATGAGCGTTGACTTTTTTCATTCTGTATAGGCCTATATATATATATATATATATATATATATATATATATATATATATGTATATTGTTTTGATTTGTATTTGTAGTTTTTATATTGATATTGTTTTGCATGTGTTTTGTTTTTGTATGTCTTTACTTTTTATTTTATTTTGTTACTCCACTTTTTTATAATTGTTAGTGGGTCAAAAATAAATTAATTATTAATTATTATATATATATATAATATATATATATATATATATATATATATATATATATATATATATATAGATTAAATAAAAAAAAACATCTAGCCGGAACTTTAAATCACAGCTTTGTCAATAAAATGAATGAGCGTTGACTTTTTTCATTCTGTATAGGTCTATTATTATATACCTATATATAAAAAGTATATACCTATATATATACCTATATATATACCTATATATATATATAAAGTATATACCTATAGGTCTATATTCGTGCTTGGTTGTAGCTGCAGTTTACTACCCCGAAAGTGCAAAGAACAGAAAAGAACTGATCCAGTATATCCAAAACTGCACTGATGACCTACGCCGCAGACACGCAGCGCCTGCTTTTGTAATCGCTGGTGATTTCAATCAGACTAATAAGGCATGGGTCTCCAGCATGCTTGACCTTAAGCAAGTTGTCTCAATCCCTACTCACGTCAGTGGTAGTATATTAGATCTTATTTTCACGAACATTCCCGATTATTACGAAGTACCCTTCTCTCTCGGTCCGTTGCATAACTCTGACCATAACACACTTCTTTGGAAGGCCAAAGTTGGCTTTCCAGCACCACGTAAAGTAAAAATTACCACTCGACCTATGACTAAAGAGGCAATTCGTTCCTTTGGACAGTGGATTGGGACGTTTGACTTTGATGAGATTTGCTCTATGACAGATATTGACCAGAAAGTTGATACTTTCAACTCTTTGCTGTCATGTAAATATCACGAACATTTCCCTGAGAAAAAAATAACTGTTAGTGATACTGACAAACCTTGGGTAACACCTGATCTAAAGAAGCTTATCTTAACTCGCTGCCAGTTACATCGCAGTGGGGATATTGTTCAAGCAAACAAACTTCGTAACCGCATTGTTAAACTGTTACGAGCAGCGCAGAAAAGGTACGTTCATGACAAAGTCTCGCCTCTCCTTCAAGGTGAGCCCCGTAGGTGGCACTCTGAAGTCAAGCGTCTTACCGGTAAACGTACCACCAGTGAAATTAAGATACAGAAAGACGACAAAACGCTGATAAAATCAGCCGAAGTGAACGCCTTTTTCACTTCAATCTGTACTACTCACCCGTCCTTCACTGAAGCCGAAATTGAAGCCCTCATTGCTGACGTCTCTGAAGATACAATCGTGGAAGTATCAGAGTTCGCGGTGTATAAAGATCTTCAAAAGTTAAAAAGCAACTGTGCTTCTTACCCAGGAGAATTGCCAGTTAAACTTTTAAGAGAATATTCTATGTTTTTAGCAAAACCACTCTCATCAGTGATCAATCAGTCGTTCAAGGAGCACAAATTCCCGAGTGCTTGGAAAAAAGCCTACGTCCGCGTCTTACCTAAAGTCAAAGACCCGAAGTCCTGCAATCAGCTTCGTCCGATTTCTATTACGCCTAATATGGCTAAAGTGACTGAATCTTTTATTTATAGAGAGCTCCTAGCCCAAGTTCAGCCAGCCCTAGATCCGTTTCAGTACGGCTGCTTGAAAGGGAGTAGTACGACGCATTATCTAGTACGTCTCTACCACCTGATTACCGAGTGGTTGGACAAAGGCAGTAGCCTCGTTGACCTGCTTTTAGTCGACTATCGTAAGGCTTTTGACTTGATCCGCCACTATACAGCAGCAAATAACCTCAAAAAGATGGGCGCTAGGAAGCATATTTTGCTTTTAGTTGTTGACTTCCTGCGTAACCGCTGTCAGTGTGTCTATGCTCTCTTCCCTAGTGACTTAAACTCTGAGTGGGCTGAACTAACGTGTGGCGCACCACAAGGCACTAAGCTGGCAGCTCTTTTGTTTTTAGCGGTAATTAACTACATTATCCTCGAGTTTGAAGACAGATTCAAATACGTGGACGATCTCTCCCTACTTCTGAAATATCTTGCTGAAAAGTCAGACGTGTATCCCCAGTTCAGCAGTGAGATCAGGAACTCCTTTCTCGAGGCGTGTAGCATTAATGACCTCCAGCTTAATATGAATAAAACAAAAGTCATGAGGTTTAATCCGCTTAAGCGTGACCTCTCATGCCCGGTTCCTTGGTACCCTACTACCTCAAACTCAGTGATTCTCGGGGTTACTTTCAGTGACGACTGTTCATTTAGCGCGCACATCGCCGGTCTGGTGAAAAAAGGTAGTTGCGCATTACAGTCGCTAATTACCTTGCGCCGACTGGGTTTCTCACAAAGTCAGCTGAAGACGGTTTACGTCACGTATGTGCGCCCAATCCTTGAATATGCGTGTCCTGTGTGGGGCCCTCAGGCTCATAATATTGAATACCTAAGTGAAGATCTGGAAGCCATTCAAAAACGGGCAGTGAAAGTGATACTAGGCCCGAAATACAACTCTTATGAGGCTGCCCTTAGTACCTTACGACTGCCAACGTTGCGTGATAGGCGCTTACAGTTAATGTGCAATTTTGGGCAGTCCCTTCTTTCGTCCCAGAAACACCGTTCGTTGCTTCCCCCTCCTGCACCTATCACCGCCAACACCCGCCATAAAAATCAACTAGTGCCGCCAAAGTGTCGAACAACCCGTCACAGCAATTCTTTCGTGCCTTTTTTTGTCAGTTATTTAAACCGCCAGTGACCAGTTTTATGTAATGTACTAAACAGCGCCATTTAGTCGGGGCTTCGGCCACGGCTACGATAGTTGTTTATAAATAAATGAGTCTATGAGTCTATGAGTCTATATATATTTATATATATATATATATATATATATATATATATATATATATATATATATATATATATATATATATATATATATATATATATATATATATATATATATATATATATATATATATATACATGCATTCTCATGTACAAGCTTGATGAATGAGGTCGTTATCGTAGATTATATTTCAATACAAGAACTGCTTCAGGGCCATTTAAAAAAAAGTATTTTTCCATATCATACGTATAAGCTGCTCTCGGATCAAATTGTCCTCTAAAGATAGATAATTAAGGGACAGATAATTATATATATATATATATATATATATATATATATATATATATATATATATATATATATATATATATATATATATATATATATATATATATATATATATATATATATATATATATATATATATATATATATATATATATATATATATATATATATATATATATATATATATATATATATATATATATATATATATATATATATATATATATATATATGTGTGTGTGTGTGTGTGTGTGTGTGTAAGTGTGAATGTCCAAAATTCCTTTTTCTATGCTTGGATTCACTTAGCTTTCGAGTCAGCTTTTTCAGTCTTATGCAAGCTATGATGGTAAAAGTTAAGGTTAGGTTAGATTATGTTAGTTTAGGTTGGGTTAGGTTAAATTTGGTTCTAATTATCAGAAATGGGTTAAAAATCTAAGCTTACCTAACCCATATTAACCTCACCTAAATAAACATAATCTAACATAACCTGTCATCATCAAACCTTCCATTAAATTTTAAAAGTTGACTAGCAACGCTGACTAAATCCAAGGAGAAAAAAAGGTATTTCAGACATTCACTGGTAATGTCGACAGTCAACAATTTGTGGACATTCACGGAAACCTATATAATTATATATATATATATATATATATATATATATATATATATATATATATATATATATATATATATATATATATATATTCAAGGCTGTTGTGTCTGAGTTTACATCTTGGCTGGTAACTTGGAAAAAGTTTCTGAATTATTTTGAGGTCTTTTCTTGTTGTTGTTTACATTCTAAAATTAGTTTTTTTGTCAATTAGTATTTGTCTGACCTTCTCCAATTGTTAGAATAGGCCCTCTTCACTGGGTATTCTCACCAGCGCCATCTTTTTTCTCGGGTAGATTGGCACGCCATCTACAGTTTCAATTTTATATTGTGCCATTTTTGATTCTTTATCGTTAAGAAGCGTACTGGGAACTAGCAGAAGAGGAGAAGGAACCTCCTGCAAGCGACGTATTGTACCCGCCGGTATTAAGTTACCCGTAAATTGCGGGGAACAGTTGAGGGGGTCCTTACACTTCCCTTGTTCCTAGGTTCCTTCGTTGCCGAGCTGTATTTCATTTCGTACGAAGATGCCGCCCGATCGACTAGTCCTGAATGCGGTTTTAAATTTTGCTATACGGGCAAGGAGTACAGGAAATACGTCTGCTGACATTATCCAAACTGGTTGCGGATTTTTTCCTGAAGAGAAAATTAATGAAGGAAAGAAGTTTATTTGGTCCGAGGGACAGATGTCTACCCGCCAAACGGATAGGCAGAAGAAAGCGGATACGTTTGCGGACATTCTGAAAGTGTTGGATTACTGTGATAAGAATAATGTCCAGCTACCGAAGTTCGTCATATATGAGCCGGATGAAGTACCCTCTATTCCTGGCGAGGTTACAGCAACTCTTTCGCTCAAAGTAAATGACTTGTGCCTAGAGTTCCGGAACTTCGTCTCAGCCCAAAGCTACGCTGTTCCGAGTATGTCTGCAACTACTGAAGTTTCTATCAACAGTGTCTCTATCAATAGTGGTCATGCTCATGTCAGTACTAAGCCATCCTATGTCGTTGTACTGAAAGACCTACCAGAGACTCTAGACAACCCAATTGCTCGTAAGGGTTTCGTGGATAGTTTATGTCCAAATTCTGACGACATTAGCGAACTTCGCAAGACTAAACAGGACTGGAAGCTCTACGTCAAGTCGAAGGCGACTGCAGAGAAGATTATGGAAAATATGAGGTCTAGGACACCCACGGTTACAGCGTCACTGAAGGAGCGCTTGTTCATCGGAGTTCTAAAACGAGTCCCAAATAGTATGTCCCACACGGATGTCGAAACTATTGTCCCAAATGCCGTAAAAGCAGTGGAAATAGGAAAATACGAACATTCGAAAGTATTCAAGGTGTACTTTGAATCTAGAAAGAATCTAGACCGTTTTCTCGCGGACTCCGTCCGCGTTGGCTACGAGAAGCTGCCTGCCGAGGAATTTAATTTCCTACCGAAACGTTGCTACTCCTGTCATGGACTCGGTCATGTGGCGGCAGATTGCGCCGCATCTCCCATCTGTGGCCGCTGTGGTGGCATTGACCACGTATCTAGTAAGGACAATAAGTGCAACAACGATATGTTCTGTATCACATGCAAAAAAAAGAGGTCATACATGTTACAGTGTTCGGTGCCCTTCAAATAGACCTACCCCAGCGAAGAAATGAATCGAGGACCCTTAGCCTCTTATGCGATTGCCTCGTGGAATATAAATGGAAATCTGTTAAGTCGGTCTGTGTTTTTGAAGGACTTTTTATCGAAGTGTGACATAGTGTGTATTCAAGAACATTTTGCAAACACTTTGAGCCTGAGCCTTTTGAAACTATCAACTAATCACAAAGTGTTCTCGGTTGCTGCGCGCCGCTCTCAGTCTCATGGCCGGCCTTATGGTGGTCTAGCGACTTACGTGAAGTCATGTTTTACTTCTTCTGTCTTTGATTCAGCAAGTGACTTTTTAGCGGTTAGAATCCAGAATGTGGTTGTGCTGAATGTATACTTACCCACGAACTATCGCGATGACCGTTCTGAGAGACTTTTTGCCATTAGTGTCGCTCGTTTATCTAAATGCTTGGGAAAAATAAATGAGCAGGGCTTATGCTGCATCGTGACTGGTGACTTCAATTGTGACCTAACTGACTCACTTAATTCTTCTGGTGACTCTGTTCGTCCAAGTATTATTTTCGGTCTGTTTGATGATGATTACTTGGTTGCGCCGAAGACTAAGAGTTTTACTTACGTCCATAATTCGGGTAGCACATCTAATTTAGACCATGTTTGTCACACGCGATCTGTAACTATTGTGGAAGTTGGTGTTAGTGATTCTAGTTTTACGTCAGATCATTTTCCTATGTTTTTTAGTGCTCGGTTTGATGATGTCGGTCCTTCTTTTATCCCGTTTGCTAAAAAGCGATCTGTGTTTTATATTAGTGATTGGGATAGGGCGTCATCTGATCTCTTCCAGAATGCGTGTAATGATATTCTGGCGAAAATTCGCGTACCGTTTGATTTATTAATGCGGAGTTCAAAACAGAATATGCGGGATTCTCGAATTCGGCTGAATCTATATTTTAGTGAACTTACTCATGCCTTATCCCTTGCAGAAAAATCGGCGGTACCCATTAGGCGAGTAAAATCTGGAACCGAAGAGCCCGGTTGGTCAACTAATAGTAACTTGCGCAATGCTTGCTTTTCTGCTAAATTTTGGCTCTCGGTCTGGATTGAAGCAGATAAGCCGCGGGATGGGTGGCTGAGAAAACTGTACATCTATACGAAACGTCAGTTTGCAAAGCAGCTCTCTTTGCATCGGAATTCGATTATTTCGTCTTGTTCGGAAGAAGTTCGGTCGCGGCCTAATAAGCTGTGGTCTAGTCTTGTGAAAGAGGCGCCAGGTCAAACCCCGTCTCTTATACCACTTTCTTCATGGATTGAGCATTATAAAAAAGAATTTTCTGCTCCGGATCCCCATCTCCAAAATAGTTATAAAGCGAGACTCCAAGATTTCTTTGAGCATGCATCTAGTCCGGGACCGATTATTACAAAGAGTCTGATTATTTCTGCAATTGGGAAACTGAAGAAAAAAAAGTCTAGAGGATATGACGGGATTTCTGCACAACATTTATCGTTGTGTGGGGGTATGTTTATTGAGCATTTGGTCCTCCTTTACCAAATGATATTTAATTTGGGAATTGTGCCCGATTCTTTTTCAATTGGATGTCTGACTCCTATCCCAAAGAAAAATAAACCTCCTTCCGATTGTTCGTCTTTTCGCCCAATAACGGTTTCAACTGTTTTTTGTAAAATATTTGAAAATCTGATTATTGAGGAGCTTCGTACTAAATGTACAGTTCAGGCCCATCAGTTCGGTTTTCAGTCACGCCTCGGGTGCGGCCATGCTCTTTCTGCTTTAGTATCCGCTTTAGTTGACGCAGAAGACCGCGGTGAAAGCATCGCTTTAGCCACTCATGATGTAAGGCGCGCGTTTGATTCGCTTCTCCACGAGGAGATTATACTGGATATGGGTTTGGCCGGTGTTGATCCCTGCTCTCTAGCCCCACTGGCTGACATGTATGAAAATCTAAAAGCGGAACTTAAACTTCCTTTACCAGCGAGTGAGTGCACTAGCCTGTTGAATGATGTTGCTGTTTCTCCGCGTGGTAATCCCCTTCTCCCGGTAAAGAAGGGGTAAGACAAGGTGCCATTTCGTCACCGACAGCATTTAATAACAGTATCGTAAAGCCGCAATCGAAGTCACTTATGACTTACATTCTGCGCGGTGTTGATTTATCTTTGATTGGTTATGCGGACAATGTACTGAACCTGAGCCGCTTTCTGCAAGGACTAGAAGATAATTTTACTCGACTACAACAAGAGTATGCTCAGATTGGACTTCAGTTTAATGCCGACAAGTCTGAAGTACTGCTGTTTAATTCGAAATCTGATGCTGGTCGAAGCATCACAATTGGTGTTTCTACTGTTGGGCTTGCCGGTGGCATTGTATATCTGGGCCTTCCTATTGGACGGTCAATACTAGAGACGCGGCGGTTACTGCTTTCTCATTTTCAGAAGCGGGTTTCATTTACGTATAGCCGTATTGTGGCAAATAAGCGGAAGTTTGACAGTCGTCTGCTGGCCCGGGTGTACAATGCTATGGTTTTGCCCCATTATTTGTACCTCAGCCCATTCTGGCGTATATTTACGGCTACAGATAGACTGAAATTGCGTTCAGTGTACTACAAGTATGCAAAGTTTTTGTTGCGTTTACCACCATGGACAAGCAATCGATATGTTTCGCATCGGTACGGCATCATGAATCCTGAAGAAGCTATCCTAGCGCAGATTACTCGATATAATTTGACACTTAAGTCCCATCCCTGGGCTATGATTCTCCAGAAGTAGTTGGCATAAGCTGTTGGTTGTTGTGTTTGTTTTTTTTTTTTTTTTGTTTCAGAGGAATTAGTGTTTTTGCGTTTTTTCTTGTATTTTTTTTTGCTCCATCTGTTTTTATTTGATGGGTAATAAATTCATTAATTCATATATATATATATATATATATATATATATATATATATATATATATATATATATATATATATGTATGTATATATATATATATATATATATATATATATATATATATATATATATATATATATATATATATATATATATATATATATATATATATATATATATATATATATATATATATATATATATATATATATATATATATATAGTTTTTAGTTAGGAGTCCATGGAGCCGTAATACTTTGTCATTAACATCTTCTGCATTTATAATTTCGCTCCAAGTTTCCAAGTTTACAAAACAAAATCAGAAAATAATAATTCCTATGCGTTGCAATAAGCGCTTCAGGACGCAAATTAAATAATCGCTATTCCTTACTGAACACCGAAAATTAATTACAATAAGCCCAACTGGACACAGGGTCTATTAAAAATCAAATGACTTTCGAAGCGCAGCGAAACCAAATGATAAGACAACAACGAAAAAACACAGATTCTCATGCATATATATCAGCCTGCAAAACCACTATTAGTCTTGAAACAAATATTACTTCCACTGTCATGCCTAGAGGTCGTATGTGAAATGTTTCCACTTCTATGATACTTGTAAAAAATTGTAGGGTATGCTGTTCTCAATAGGGGGATCAGCAGGAAATTTTTTTTCCATCATATTTTGATTCTGCTGATCTAGATTGTAATCCTAATCACTCTAGATCAGCTTAGCAAAGAAAGTTTATCCGTTTTTTTCATGTTAGACAGGACCTTGAGACGAGACAGTGACAAAATGGAAACGCAAACCCCGCATTGAATTTCTTTAGCATTCCGGAGCAAATACTTTTCAATAGAAGGCATGGTTCTGATAAGAAATTCAATGTCAGCTTCATGTTTCCATTTTATTTTAAATAATAAGTAATTTGGTTTGTAAATAATCGACATGAAAATATGTTTGTGGTGGACCATTAATTAACTAGAGCAGGAATGTACCCAAGAAGGAGACCTTAGGGCCTGGGCCACCTCAAAATCCATGCACTTTTTATTCAAATCATCGCCCCCCCCCCCAAGAAAAAAATACGCACGTTGGATTGATCTATGCTCGGCAATGCAAAGCCCACGGTTCGATCCCACTGCAATATTGGATAACAGGCTTTCCTTTATACCGAAAAAAAATCCTGGGTACATGCTTTAACTGAGAATATAGATCATGAAAAAAAATGTGATCATTATTTTGTTTTTAGAATGTAGCAGCTCTATAAAAATTCAAAAACGATTAAACAAAACTAAAAATTAACCACATTTTCCAAAAACTAAATTCGGCTCCAAGGTTATACTCTCATTACTAACAAACGCCACCCAGTATTCCTTATAAGCGAAGAATGATGCAATCAAGCACAATCGAAGTCCAAACATTTGAAGATTGCAGCTTTATCGAACCGGAAATTCTTGAGCGATGGTGCCGCACATTACAACCTGGGTTTAACAAATGACGATTTCCGTCAAATTTCATGCACTTTTTATTCAAATCATCGACCCCTACCCCCCCCCCCCCAGGAAAAAAAATACGCACGTTGGATTGATCTCTGCTTGGCAAAGCAAAGCCCACGGTTCGATCCCACTGCAATATTGGAAACAGGCTTTCCTTTATACCGAAAAAAAAAATCCTGGGTACAGGCTTTAACTGAGTATATAGATTATGAAAAAAATGTGCTCATTATTTTGTTTTTAGAATGTAGCAGCTCTGTAAAAATTCAAAAACGATTAAACAAAACTAAAAATTAACCACATTTTCCAAAAACTAAATTCGGTTCCAAGGTTATACTCTGATTACTAACAAACGTCACCCAGTATTCCTTATGCTCGAAGAATGATGCAATCAAGCACAATGGAAGTCCAAACATTTGAAGATAGCAGCTTGATCGAACCGGAAATTCTTGAGCGAAGGTGCCGCACATGACAAACTGGGTTCAATCCTAAACAAATGACGATTTTTGTCTTGAATCACAAGTTTCGTCTTATCTAAAAAAAAAGTGAAAGAAAGTTTCAGGGAAGGACAAAAGATCAATGAAACATAGCAATATCAAGTAAAAACTGATGGAAAAATTAGAAGTTTTTTTTACGGTAATTGATAGGCAGAAAAATGTAAAGGATTCAGAGCGTTTGTACATTGGGGACATTGGGACAAATTAAAAAAAAATAATCGACGATCTAGATATGTCACTAATTTGAGAAAAGTCGTTAAGAGCCTTGTTTTCCAAAAAAAAACTCATGTGAGTCATGTTATATTTATGTATAGATAGATTCTGTATACAATATGTATACAATAAATTCTGTTTTTAGTGTCTATGAAGCTTGTAAAATTACACAATATGACTAATGATTCTGAACAGCTAAAGAAAGAGGCATGGAACAAGGAACAAGAAAATCATATTGAATTGCCAAGGAAAACGTGACACAACAAAGTCTGCTGTTAGAAGACAAAGCAAAATTATAATGAAAAGCAAAAAAATATAATGGAATGAATCAACGCGTTAGTTTAAAGTGCGTGAGCGGTCAGAAGTCAAAGCACAATTACAATGGAATGAAGGAACTTGTTAGTTTAGCATGTATGAGTCTGTGATCGACAAACAGGAAGGAGAGATTAATTTTTAGTGCAAACTTACACGAGATGACAAAAGAATGAACAGCTAAAGAAAAAGGCATGGAACAGGAAATTTTAGGCAAATCACAATGAATAGAAAACGCAAATTTGACTTAAAACTAAAGAATAACAGGGCAATTATGTTATTGCGTAATTTAGACATTTAAGAAATTACAATTGAAAACAGGACAATTGAAACGTCGTGTGTAAAGGATAAACAGGAAAGTAGAATTTAATTCACGACAGAATTCCTTAATTCAACTGAAATTGCCGTTTTTATGCGCTATGGCTTGAAACTAAGGAATGAAGTGATGGTTTTGCCAGGTTAGGTTTTTTATTTTAAAGATTTCAGACGGGATAGGTATTGAAAAAATTCGTGGTTGCAACTGAATTATATAACGACACGAATAATAGCAAAAATATAACCGCTGGGGAAAAGCTGGGAAAGAAGTTTTTTGGTATCTATGACGACAGGCGGAATCACACATGATTTTGAACGAATCCGAACCGCTAAAGTAAAAGGCATGAAAAAGAGTCTGAGGTAATGATGCACGAAAATGAAGCACAAACGACACTTGCAAATAGAAGACATATGACAACCAGCATCAGAGCAAATACATCAAATCGTAAATGAAATCTGTGGTTAGAAGAGAAACAACAGTGAGAATCCCAACGAGTCCCAGAAGAAAACAAATCCTATTAAACTTATGATTCTTCAATGCATTAACAATAAGGAGGACTTTAATTTACGCCAGAATTTCGCAATTCAAAAGAAACTGCTGATTTTACACCTTATGAATTAAAACTAAAGAACAACGCGATGATTATGCTAATAAATAGTTAGAGAAGCAAATATATACAAGCCTGCCGCATACCGGTACTATTCCTTTAAGCGAGCAACTGTGTACTTATTTGTGCATGAATGTATGTATGCATTTTTTCTATAAAAGGATTTAGGATGAATCCAAACAGCTAAAGCAGTATGTCCTGTGTGGGAACCACAGGAGAATGGTGCAGACTATCTGAACCTGAGATCTGGTGGTAATTCAAAAATGGCCGATCAAATTGCACTGAACCAGAAATATATAATTTGCGAGAATGATCTTTTTACCCTAAAAGCCTCAAACCTACGTGATAGGCGTTTCAAGTAAAGTTCGAAGAGTCCATCTCTTCCTTTGGAAAACACCGTTCACTATTCCTTCAATCTGCACCAGTCAGCACCAACGCCCATCCCAATATCGAATAGTTCCACAAATGCAGGAAAATCTGTTTAATTAACGATTTATCAAGTTTGAAACATACAAGTTAAAACATATATATATATATATATATATATATATATATATATATATATATATATATATATATATATATATATATATATATATATATATATATATATATATATATATATATATATATATATATATATATATATATATATATATATATATATATATATATATATATATATATATATATATATATATAATTATCTGTCCCTTAATTATCTATCTTTAGAGGACAATTTGATCCGAGAGCAGCTTATAGGTATGATATGGAAAAATACTTTTTCTTAAATGGCCCTGAAGCAGTTCTTGTATCGAAATACAATCTACGATAACGACCTCATTCATCAAGCTTGTACATGAGAATGCATTTTTTTTGTAAAAATCTAGTCTAATTAAAAAAAAAACATTATTTTTAATTACAAAAGGCACTAGATGTAGCAATTTCCTTTAAAATGAGCCATTAAACAGCTCTCTATGATTTTCTGGTGTTGAGCTAGCTGAGGAGGAAAAACAAAACGGAAAAAAAGATGCCGTCGATGCAGAATATGGTAGATCAAGCCACTTTTCTTGTTTTTCAAGCCACTATATTTTCTTTGTTGTTCAAGCAAAGTGACTGTAAGTTTCCTATATACTAGTTTTGGATAAGGCACTTCTAATAGTGAACTTTGTGTTTAGATCTGACATTATTTTTAGGAGTTATGGGTTATTGTGTTTCTTAGTATGTGGCTGCAAACTCCTAAAAAATATTTATCAATAGCTTTTAGAACCCATCGCTTTAATTCATCTTTGATACCTTCTCTACTTCCTCACTTCTCTCTTATTCTCGTAAGATCTATTACGCTTCCGCTAACACCGTTCGTATCACCCCTCATTCACTTCGTAAGACCAATTTCCTTCGCTTACTGTTTTCCCTATGGTGGGCAGCTCAGACCTTCAGACCTGGCAAATGCAGCCACGAGTCACTCTATTGATACTTTGGCTTTTGGCCATCAAAATGGCTCTAGTTTCGTTCAGACGGTAATTCGGGTCTTTGGTCTTATCTTCATTCCAGGGCTTTGCTCATCAACCCTCGCACTCTATTTTTTTAGACTAACTTCATCAGTTTAATTAATTTTTCAGATTACACACACAAACTTTAAAAAAAAGGGATAGAAAATTATGAAGCCAAAAAAAATTATTAGTTGACTTTTGAGCAGATAGGAAAATTTATAACAGACTTAATTTATTTTTCGATTATACAATATTTAACAATTCGTCTAGCGATGTCGACCTTTGAGTAAGCGACTCTTGCTAAAATTGTTCAACAAATATTTTATTAAGCCATACTAAATTAAAATGTAGTCTTCAGAACTAATTCTAAAATTTGACTAGAATCAACTAAAAATTAGAAATGAATCTCATGGTGGGGAAAGTTGTGCATTTTAATGACTGTCTTTCATTTTAACAAGCAAAAGCAACACATTTTTTGCACATTTATACTGAACAGAACTTATAGTAATCTAACAAATGTAAAAAGATGCATGCAAAAAGAATAATGGTAACTTGTATGATATACCCCCTGCCTAATGTTCTTCTAATATGTTTCTCTGACGCTCAATCCTAATGAAATATACCAAAGTAAGATAAAAATATATTACTTTAGAAACAAATTTGGGCTATATATTTATACATTAGGGGTAAGGGTAAAGTATAGCGGGTCTGCATGCCTAATGTGTTAGGTACAATTATTCTGCTTATTATGTAGTAAGAATTGTTTTCTACTTCACACTCTTCAAATACTTTACCAAACACTGTTTAAATAAAAACAGAGATTAAATTCTTAAAAATATGCAAGAATATAAGCCTAACACCTTGTTATCAAATTGGAATTGAAAGAAATGTATATAATTGAACAGCTAAAAATCTAAATTATGCCTTAATATGTTTGTTATCAGAATTACACAAGATTAAATACTTCAAACTCATTAGTTAATTTACTTACCTACAGGAACATATTTAGAAAAAGACCAATTAGGCCATCCTATTTTGTTATATCTATTCCTTTAGCTGCCTATTGGCATATCAATAGAATCCTTATTTTCGTCTGGTTCTGAAAATATCACTTTATTACTTAATTTTGAGATATTTCCACTAGCCTATGTTCAACAACAACCAATTTTGGCGCCTTAATAATGGTTATAATACTAAACTGCAGGATGCAGGTAAATTGGGCGGTATAATCGTTTGATTGGGCTTGCCATGCAAACAGGAAAGCTTCCGCTTAATTAGGATATACTTCAATAAGGATAGACTTCACACAACGAAAGAAACTTAAACATTGTATAACAACAAAAGAAAAATCGTAGAAAATCTCAGTTTACAGGAATGAATAGGCCAAAGATGGAGCAACAATGGTTTCATTTTGATGTTCTTGGTACTTTAACGGTTCAGATTTGATCTACATTACCTTGTTGTTCCCGTTCTTTGCTGGTTACTGCTCTACCAGGGGTTTTTTGTTTTGTTGGCTGACTTTCTTTGACAGGTGAACCTTGTTGTCGATTCTCAACACATTGCAATTTTTCACTCTACATATAAAATGGGTCCAATTAGATTCCGCAGAAAAGAAAGAATGAGAAAAATGAAATTCAGAATTAGATTTAAAAGGCAGGAAGGAAAAGGTTGTCCGCCATAGACCAGATAATTCGAACAAACATGCCAAAATGAATGACTTTTTCAAATATGGTTTAGAACCACTTTTTAGGTTTTCTCCCCGCCCCCAAAAAAGAAATACAGGTTATACCATCACCTATTTAAAGGTAAAATCATCGACGTGTCCATGCCTGACAATTTCACTCTGTTTTCATCTTCGTCTTATTTTTACATCTTTACTCTATATTAATCACTATTTGATGAAAAAAGATGAATATAGAAAATGAAAAAATTGAAATAGTTGAAGTTTTTACTTAGACCTGGGTTTTGGTTTATATCAAGCTAATTCAACCTATTTTATAAGCTAAATTTGACCAATTTAACAAGTATTTATTTAATATATTTTCTCTTTCACTTTTCTTTTTTAGAATTTTGTATCTTCAAATTGTTTTTAAACCAGCTTGAAGGACCTTAAATCTATAAGTGGTTCCAGATACCAATAAAACAGTTTGTTTTATAACTCACGTCCGGACCAGTCTTTAATTGTTCCAGAATTGTCTTTGCTTTCATTGACCTATGGGATTTCACTAAGGAAAGAACCAATCTCATTTTGTTTGTATTTTTTGAATAGTTTCACTAGTATGCATATATTTCACAAGTTTTACCTAATATAGGTATACCATAAAGCTCTTATGGTAGAGGCTCCACTGTACCGGGTAAAGAATGTAAAGCCTCGACACCCGTTAAGGCAGGTGGTTTTACTTCTGATGAGCCCTAATGAAAGGTGCTACTTGGAAATATTTCGCTAGATTTAAGGTGCTTTTGCTTGTAAATTTACATCGACTTACATTTATTGATGACGACTTTGCATGGATTTGGACATTAGGATTTGGTTGACGGTTCGGTTATACTGTTTTGTCCTAGGTAATTGGATAGATGAGTAAGGTCAAAACCTCGTTCAAGTGCACATTTATCTCAATTTCTGGATTAGGATGACAGTCCTTTTCTTCTTCTTCTTCTCTCTCTCTCTCTCTCTCTCTCTCTCTTTCTCTCTCTCTCTCTCTCTCTCTCTCTCTCTCTCTCTCTCTCTCTCTCTCTCTCTCTCTCTCTCTCTCTCTCTCTCTCTCTCTCTCTCTCTCTCTCTTTTTTTTTTCTCGCCCAGTAATTACCTCTAAAACATTATAGATTGAATTTCTGATAGTTTATAGTTGTAATCGTTTGTTATAGATTATAGGCAAGTTTACATGGTTGAAAATGGGTAAAGATACGGTTACTATTACCAGCTGGCATAAAAGCACAGAGGAGAGGGGTAGATCATTGGGAAGTCTGAACGGCTCCCCCTCCTCCAGGACACTTGTCACATAAATATATTTCTTTTGTTATTGTCAACCACCTCCCTTTTGCACAAGCAATACAGTCTGATATCCTCCTACTAAAGAATAGACTTTTTTTTTACCTACACGAACTTGTTTGATACTTATATTTTATATTATGATATATTTTCGTCTATAGGGTTCTAACCGTCCTATATATACAGAAGACCGATGCATACAGATTCAACCGACGGCTTCACCACCAGTCCCTGGCATGGCTATGCGGCAGGCTTATATATATTTATTATCATTGTCGCTTGTCGTATAACCAGAGACAATTCTTCTTGATGTCAGGGCGTCACTATAGGTTCGATTTAATCACCCTTGGAAAATACGATTTCTTCCATAAAGTTGTCACCTATTTAGACCGTTGTAGTGACCGAAAAATTTCAAAAGGTCAGTTTTAAGAAAAAAATAACAATTTAACAATGACAAAAATATAAAAGAATTAAGATTGACATCATTTTTATACAATACTAAAAAGGGTCCCAGATTTGCCTCTCAATCGCTCGGACTATCTGTCTTGGCTTTTTCTACAATTAGCCATGTCTTGATGCCCGCAAAATACTTGTTTTTATTTCAAATACTTAACTTTTTCAAAAAAAAGTAAAGAACTCCATTAAACCAAAAATGAACGAAAACAGAATATAATAATCACTACCACAAATCAGTATCAATAAATAAATGAAACCCAAAACAAAAAGAAATTAAAATAAATAACAGAGTCAAACTCAAATCGAACAGACATTAATACGAACAGTTCTATTCATTCAAGAAATTATGAGAAAATTGTAAGTAAGCAACAAACTCTTTATTAAATTCACCCCTTGGATACACAATACAGAAATTTCATTCAGGAAATTATGAAAAAATTTTATGTATGTCCAAAAATGCCCTCTCAACTTTCTAGTATTATACCAAATTCCACATTTTAGCAGATGGGAGCTTGAGACCTCTACAGTAGGGTTCACACCTACACCTTCCAGTACACCTGCCGCAAAAAGAAACTTTTGGCCAGAAAAGGTCAATATGACGAAGGGCGAGAATTATGAATTATCCGAGAATTATCTAAAGGTCATGGAAATGAGTAATAACATTTTAAACTGTTATCTTAAGAAAAGTTTTTTAGGGATGTGTGCCAGTTTTCAAAACTGGTGCTAGTTTTCAAAATGTTTAAAATTATAGTCATTTTCATCAATATCAGCTAGTACTGCTACTACTAGTAAAAACTCGGTGCGAAGGTAAGGTGTATTGTGACATCAATATGTCTATATATTTAAATATAGCAAATAAGTCTATCTATTTGCTGTGATTTTAACGGGGATCGCTAAAGTGAAATTTACCAGAAATGCCGAACGTTGTCTGTTCGGGGCTGAGGCTTTTAATTTGGAACTGTCAAGGGATGTTTCAATTTGAGTCGCGGGAACCCCCCCCCCCCAGCCCCTTTTTAAATTCTTCATCCTCAACACTGGTCTGAATTTTATAATGTGCATTTTTGTTCAGAATTGTCCAAAGGTCAAATAACTATCCCTCCGGGAATGACATTGCATTTGAAATTTTTACATGTGATTTTTACATGTGAAACATACATTTTTGTAAAAGAATAGGGGTAAGTAAGTAAGTATGATGGCACTAGACCCTTAAGGTCCAAACCGGCGGTGCTGATCTCCGTTTGGTGGCCTTTCAGCCAGGAGAAAGCCTTCAGCCCTTTCTTTTGTTAAAAAAATGGGAGGGGGTAAGGGTCTTCTTGAGCCATTGCTGGCGCATACGATGTTGAGTCGATGCGTCAGTTGCTGCGTCTTTTTCACAGGGACAGGGACAGCTAGTGTGTCGCCCAGCGTTGGTGAAGCGGTGATTGATCCCTGGGCCCGAGCAGAGCATCAATCTACTTTGCTATGACAGGGTAACACTATAAATATGGGCTTTTCACTTCTTTTTTAATAGAAAGTAAAAATTCATTAAATTCCCATTGAATGAACGCGATCTATTTGTGAGGGACATTCGTTAGGGCCAAAGGGGTAAAACTTGTATATCACAAAGCCTGCTTCGACTATATCTAATTTTGTTTAATCTTGACAATCACTTTGTAACAAGTCCATTTCTTTTTAGTATACTTATCATGTTTGGTCAGCGCATTCTACAACTTGGTCTTCTATCAGTGTGTAGCTCAGGTTATCTCCAAAATGTCCCAACAAAAATTAGACTTAATTAGATATTCTCAACGAGATTCCGATGACAACTCCACCCTCCTCAAATTGCTCCGCCTCGTTTTGAACAGGATTGAGGGCAGGGTTTTGAATAAGGATGAAAACAGTGAGCAAATTCCATCCAGTGTTGCAGAACTTGTCTATGACGTTGAATTGGAACTTCAGAAAATGTGTTTACCTTACTTAAGGATTATGAGTTTACTTGTGCATCATTTTTATGCTGAAGCCTTACCTCAAGGGGTGACTAGAAATGAAACAGAGGAATGTGTACTCCTCTTGCGCTTTCTAGGACTGATAAGTTCTACGGGACCCATTCTCACGTCCCCAGGGGATGTCCTTATGGAAGTGGATACACCAGGTATTTTCTTGGCATTCTTTAAGTTCTTCGTCTTATATACAGTCGATTCCTGTTAATTAGCTGTTCCATTATCCGCAATGCATTTTAGCCGTGGGAATTTAAATTAAAAAAAAAAGAAGTTATAAATAAAAAAATAGTAAAAAAAATACAGTAAAAAATAAATAAAGTTAATTCACGAATAAAAAAAGAGTTATTTAACAAAAAAACAAACGCAAGTAAGTGACTATTTTCAAAAAGATTAATTAGGACTTTGAATTTTTTTGTATACTTGAAAAGTTTAAATAATACTATGATTTGTTATATATATATATATATATATATATATATATATATATATATATATATATATATATATATATATATATATATATTATCCGTGGAAATGGGTGGTGTGATTATTCGCGGAATTGGGTGGTGTGAGTTCCGCAAATAATCAATTTTGCGGATAATCCACATATTAGAAAACAGGGCAGTAGGAACATAGGAAAACAAAATTACGCTTATTAAAACGTGTATTTAAAACAAAACAACGGAAACAAGTAATATATGGAATGACATTATAGTAATCAACATATATATATATATATATATATATATATATATATATATATATATATATATATATATATATATATATATATATATATATATATATATATATATATATATATATATATATATATATATATATATATATATATATATATATATATATATATATATATATATATATATATATATAACTTTTTTTTAGAATAATAGTCTATGATAAAGAGTGGGGCTGATGAATGTTCTCGAGGAAATCGTTTTTTTCGTTCCTCCGAAGTGAACGTTATTTTCTTTGCATTATATTATCCTTGTAAATAAATTAAAAACTAAAGAGAAACCCTTGAATTTTGATCGTAGAAATGGCTAAAACATATTGTTTTGGCTACTTTGGCTGTAACCTGGATAAGATTTGGATCCAGAAAGTAGACACTAATTTTAGTTCGGGAGCCCCACGGCCCCCGACCTCAGCGTACGTCCTTACTTTGTGAGATTTTGTGATGTATTAATTCCACAAGAGCTAAGATACCTTTGCATAAAAAAAAAATAATTAAAAAAACAATTCAAAAAAACATTTGATTGACTTCCAATAATTAGAGCTACTTAATAATTAGGACTTTTAAAATTTTGTTTTTTTTATCATAGTTATCTCCGTGTTTATTAGTGTTTGTGTTATTATTTTTTAATTGAGGCAGTGCATTATGTGGGGCAGGGGGGGGGGGGATTTATTATATATTTAAGTTTTTTTATAGGGAGATAGTTGTGTTTAAGAGTGAAGCGAGAGACGTAACGCGGGATTTAAGAGCAATCGTTAAGTTTTTAAGGGACTCATCGTGCATTTTTTGCACAGAGAAGTATAATTTATATGTATTTGTTTCTGTTTGAATTAATAAAACTTGATTGAATATAAAACCTGAATGTGAATCTTTTCTTCTTCAAGTACTGACTTCATTGTTAGTCCCAGTACATTAGAAGAGAATACTCCTTCATCTTTTCCAAATGCTGACTTCTTGATAATTTAATTCTTTGTTTCCAGTACACCAAAAGAGAAGTGTAATTTATTCTCTTCAATTTCTTTCTTCTTTTCTTCTCTATCTTCTTTTTTTCTTCTTTTTCTTCAATTGCTAATTTATTCTTAGGTCCCAGTACATCAGAGGAAACTGCTTCTTCTTCATCTTCAATAACGGTTAATTCATTGCAAAGGACAAAAGCATCAATTGTAAAAGCCAGTAGCTGTGAAGGGACTAAGTTAAGTAGTGATCCAGTCTTTTTTGTCACTTCTGAAGCAATAAAGTGGATTTGTGAACCAGAAGAATCAGTAAGAACCGTGCTTAATGCATGGTTTAGCGAGTTTAATATGTTTGCCCAACGTTCTCAGAAAACAGCTAAATGGTTGATGCTGAGTTACAAGCCATGGTGCTCACCCAAACTTCTGGAATTATCTCATTCTTATGACCCCCTTTTCCAGGTGAGTTTTGTTGTGATTTTAATTACCTCATTTTTTATGACCCCCCTTTTTTGTGATTTTAATTACCTCATTCTTATGACCCCCTTTTCCAGGTGAGTTTTTTTGTGATTTGAGTTGCTAATTTCGTTCTTTCGGATAAAACTGTTTGGCTCAGTGGCGATTCTAGTCATTCTTACGTCCAGAACAACAATCTTGATTAGTGCCCCCCGTGTCCCTCAGAAAATTTTCAGACCAAATTTTAATAAAATTTTAAGGTACTTTCTTGTTAGCTAGAACACATGCGAGAAATTGTATCGCGAACATGAGACAAGAAACTGGTCAAGCAACTTCTTTATACCAGACAATTAGCTTCGGCTCGGTTGAAATATACATTGTAGCTATATTTGATTTGAATATTTAGTTTGTATTTTGGTTACGTTAGAATAGGTTTGTTTAGGTTACGTGTGTAATATATGCTATACTCTTATTTTGAATTTATTTTTATTTTATTAATTAATCAATTATTTATTACTTACTTGCATTTATTAACTGCGCTCTCTACTTTATTTCAATAAAAATAAAATTTTGAAAATTGCAAAATGGTTATCAGTGTTAGATTATATGCTTGAAATTTTGCGCCCCAAAATTTCTGTGCCTGGGGCAAGTGCCCCCTCTTTCCCTCTCCTAAAATCGCCTCTGGTTTGTTTTTTCTTAATTTATTTTACATATATGTACTGGTATAATTCCTATCCCCCTATCATTTGATAAACTATTTTGTTTTGAATAGCGTTATCTTTACCACAAACTGTGATTCCGAATCTTAAACCGAAATTTTCTTGCATTTCTAACTCGTTTTTTTCCTTTTTGTCTCTACTATTGCTGTTTGTCACATAAATTTGTTCAATTTGTCAGCTATTTTTCGACCACTTTCGAATGTTCAATTACTTTACGTCATCAAATGGTGACAGTATATGCACCTCCGATGACAGTGTACAACGCCAAATACAACGCCAAAATACATAATACAACGCCAAAATTCCCACCTCTTGTGTACTCCCCTTTGTATAAATTAAACATAAAAACGGGTGCTTAGAGGCAGCAGAAAGTATAAAATAAACACTATTATACAAAATGGATAGCGCAGTGGTAAGAACGCAGTGGTACGGCCTATGGCCGTAAGATTTTTTAGCCTTAGAGAATACTAAAAAGTCAAAAATAATAAATATAAAAAAATATTTTAACTCGTTTTTGAGATGGACTAAAAAGTTGGAAATACTTTTGTTCTCGAGACGTATGAATTTAAGTGAAAACAAGGGAAGTAAAACAGATTGGGCTTTAATTAACTTGATCAGTTTATCTCGTGTCCATCAAGTTACCGACTAATTCATATGTGCATTTATGACTTAGATTAATTTGATATATATATATATTATGTTTAAGAGGTAATTACTTGACAAAAAAAAACAAAAAAAAAAAAAAAAAAAAAAAAAAAAAAAAAAAAACTGTCGTCCTAATCCAGCAATTGAGACAAATGTGCACTTGAATGAGGCTCTCACCTTACACATCCATCCAACTACCTAGGACCAAACAGTATACCCAAACCATCAACCAAATAGAAAAGTCCAAATCCATGCAAAGTTGTCATCAATAAATGTAAGTCGATGTAAAATTACCCGCAAAAGCACCTTAAATCTAGCAAAATATTTCCAAGTAAAACCTTACATTTAGGGCTCATCAGAAGAATACCACCGGCCTTAAAGGGTTTCGAGGCTTTACATTCTTTACCCAGAACGGTGGCGCCTCTACCATAAGATCTATATGGTAACCCTATGTCAGGTAAAACCTGTGAAATACATGCATACTAGTCAAGCTATTAGAAATTACATACAAAAAGTGTTTCAATGTTTCCATAATCAACTCCCAGAGGTCACTGAAAGAGACCATTCTGGAACAAATGAAGACACGTCCAGATGTCACTTTTATTGGTATCTTGAAACAATTACCACTTTAAAAAACCTGATGCTTGTCTGGAACCCATAGAAAACTCAAACGTTAATAAATCATAACAAAATATCTTTCATTATTTCATTATAATTTTTTGTTTATTTACCTAAGAGTTCATGATACATAAAGCTAAATTTTTTTAATTGCCAACTAATTTTTTTGGCAGAAAAACCTCTTAAGATCAGTTTTTCGCTCAGCTTTTTACATCTATTTTTAAAATCTGTGTAATTACTGCATATTTTTGCATACCTAAATAATTGGGAATAATAAGCCGAATAAGTAATATTTGAATGTATATTACTTTCAAGATATGGAAAATTAATTACTTCAAAATTAAAATCATCCGTTTTATTATATAATTTAAAAACTAATTTATTATTATTTGAAATATTAATATTTAAATCTAAGAAATGATCGGAGTGTCCCATCCCATAGCTAGGCTCAAGAATTAACTCTTGTGGATAAATATTTTTTGAAATCTCAATAAACTCTGCAAAATTATTACCAAGAGATCGTCCAGATATCTTTTATTATTTGAAAGGTTATATTTTACATTGCTTGGGCTATTTTTATTTATCATGTATTCATATTCTAATTGACTTAAAAACAGGTCTGCTATGAATGGACTTGCATTCCCACCCATAGGAATACGTACAGTTTGCTTATATAAATCCCCACTAAATCTTATAAATATATTAAATAGAACAAATTCCAATAAATCGCATACCATATCCAAGCTATAACATCTTGAATTAATAGTACTTCTAAAGAAATTCGTCCATCGGTCTTTTTTATTAAAATTATAAATTTTAAAAAATCCGATATTAGAAAAAATAAAATATTTATTTATAACCGTTTTAAATTTTTCTAATAATAATTTTAGTTACAAATTTTTATACAAAGTAGTAAAATCAAATGAATCGACTCTTTTAGCTGAAATCATTCGCCAAGGAATCTATCACTTGTAACGAGTTATTGAAACTCCAAGCGGTGTTCATGTTATAAATATTTTTAATTCCGGAGCAATCTGCTTTAAACGTATTTTTAATTTATGATAAACTTACAGATAAGTCAGTAGACAAACGTCCGGATGAACACCTAGATGCCCCAGCAATAAAACGGGGTGTTGTTGGATTTTTATGAAATTTTATTGTCCAATATAAGAAAGGAAACTGTTTATCATTATCATTTATTTTGATATTGAAATTTTTCAAAATTCTTTCTTATACGTTTTCAATTAATATAGCCTCCTCTAGCTGCTCATGGTCTGCGGCATTTGTTGTTTGTACCTACCGCTAGAACATATACCTATAGAGTTTCTGACTAATTGCATATAAACAAGTGATTTCCGGCTAAGATGTTCCACATGTACATTCATTCTTTAAAGGCTAACATTATTGTTTAATCTTGGAATTATAAAACATTGATTTTTTCAAAGAATCTGTAGGATTATTTCTATACATGCTATTTCTTACACTAGTCAAAATCAAATTTATCCAATTCTGAAATCTATCTTTAGTAATTTTCTCCTTCTTGTCTCAATTATCAATAAATACATTTAAATCATTCTTTAATCCCCTAAGAATATCTGCTTGCCTCATGTGGTAAGAAAGACGGAACTTAGCCCCCATTTTCATTATATTTTGAAGATCACGATGCTTTATAATGAACACATCCCCCGTTACAATATGCTTATGAGTTTAATCCACATACGGTAAAAAGTGCTCACAATTACAAACCGGTTTCCAATTACTCCCCCTGTCCAGTTCTTTAAGTATTGAATTATAGTTAAAAATTCTTTGACCAATTTTTTTTGAAAATTTATATGTTAAAATTGGACTACCATTATACACCAAATTACATGGAAAGGCATTCTTTACTTTCCGCTTTCTTAAGATTGCTGGAGAATTCAGACATTCTATTTTATTATTCAGAAAACTAATAGAAACTTATAATATATTATAATTATAGAATAAATTTTCATATGCATTACAATTTACTCATATTTTATATTGTTATAAAATAAAAAATGCATAATCAATTAAATTATCTATTTATTTACATTGTACAAAATTTTTTTAAATAAAGAATAACTTTGTTAAATTATTCTTTGATAAATTATTTAAAGATTGTATTAAACTAGTCATTCCATTATTCTCAAATATGTGACCTAAATCGATTAAAAATGCATTTAAGTCTCAATATTTATTTTTATTATTTTTCATATTTCCTCTTGATCGGTTTTTACGTTTAATGGGGTAATTGAAAGAAGGGTTATTAGTTAACCCATTGATACAATTAGCAACTACATTTGACACGTCTCCGTGTTTCGCAACTAGATCATTTAGCCAAGAAGGATACGCGGTAGCCTGAGCATGGATCCAATACTCTTCTTGTTTGCGTAATTTATAATTTTTTTCCTCTTTAGTAAATTTTTCTAGGTCCAGATTTTCTAAAATTGTAATAGTTAGATTAGATACCGAGCGAGTAGCATTATTAAAATGTTGAAATAGATAATTATTAGTTTTTTCCTTGGTAATTGTAGTTTTATGTCCCAAAAATCTCTTATATATATTGTTAATTATTTCTGCCACATACTGTAATTGACAATTTTTACATTCTATTAAATAGATAATATTATTTGTTTTACAATTTACCTGTCCAGTTAATAAACATTGAAACTTTTTATTATATAAAGTGCTTTTAACATAATTTCGGGGGATGAAATGATCGTGACAAATAAAACAACGACCATTACACTTACTAATATTCGGCAGACCCCTTTGAATATAATCCTTACCAATATTATTCAATATAAAATACGAAATCAAATACAGCCAAAACGACAAACAATAGAAAAATCCAAGACATCTCCAAAAGCCAAGCCAAAAGTCCACAAGTAATAAGGTTACTCTAACTAATCATACAAAAAGAATAACAAAAACACAAAAAAAAAAAAAAACAAAAAAAAAAAACCAACCCTAAATAGAACATTTGCTTATGCAACCCTTTTAAAATAAGTGATAAATTCACCAAATAATCATCAATTTCAGGTAAAGCCTGGACCAGGGTTAAGGTCCGTCGGGAAGGAATTTTTATGCTTCCTCCGCCGGCACTAGATCCGACCTGGATTCATATTATGTTTAAGATGTAATTACTTGGCAAAAAAAAAAAACTGTCGTCCTAATCCAGCAGTTGAGACAAATGTGCACTTGAATGAGGCTCTCACCTTACACATCCATCCAACTACCTAGGACCAAACAGTATACCCAAACCATCAACCAAATAGAAAAGTCCAAATCCATGCACAGTTGTCAACAATATATATATATATATATATATATATATATATATATATATATATATATATATATATATATATATATATATATATATATATATATATATATATATATATATATATATATATATATATATATATATATATATATATACGTATATTAATTTGATATTATTTGATATATTAACCCAGATTAATTTGATATAGGTATATACATAGATTAATTTGATATATTAACTTAGATCTATTTGATATATTATAACTTAGATTAATTTGTTATACAAAGCCTAATCTGTTTTGTGCCTCTCGTTTTCATTCATAGTTTTTATTCTCGTTTTTAGTCAAAGCCTAATCTCGTTTTTTCTATCTCGTTTATTCGTTTTTATTCGAAGCCTAATCTCGTTTATTCATAGATTCTCGAGAGAAAAAAAAATATTTCAAATTTTTAGTACAGTACGAAAACGAGTTTAAATTTTTTTGTATTTATTTTAATCCTCTATTTTGTTGCTATTAGATTCTACCGTCCACTTGGAATTAATTTTGGAATAATATTTTATGTCATGTTTGGAATAGTGTTTCAAGTTCAGAACAAGTGCAATATATTTTTCAACCGTGGTTAGCAAACAATTAAATTCATCCAAACCACAGTTTTTGAATAATTAGAACTTTGCTGAAGTTGTCTTTTCTGTATGCCCATTCCAAAAAAAAGATGACGATAAGATTATGAATAGAAGTTGAATTTGACGATCAGATTCTCAATTTGCGAATCTGCATTGTCGATCGAAAAGGTCTTATCGTCGTTATTAGGCCTAAAGGTTGTATCTGACATTTTCGCACGTCTATAGGCCGTACGATACGCTTTTTGCACAACGATAAAAAATATAAATATATATATATAATATAAAAAAAAACAATATGGAAATATAAGTGGAAATTGCATAAGTCTCGAGATTTGGGAGGGGCATCAATTATTGATACTTAGTATATTTATACTGTTTCAAAGCTAGGTACCGCTTTTATAAGGTCGAATTATTTATCGACAAGCGGTACGAAGAATTTGGTTTGGTTCTGCTGTCTAGAGCTGTTTGCCACTCACGCTTTTCCTAAATATAAACAAAAACCTGTTTCAGTATCGTTTTTGCGAGGTTTGACTTTAAAATTTGTTTTCCATTTGAATTTTATCTGATTTTTCGTCAAAAGTTCAGACAAAATTTACGTTTCTTTAGAGGTCGCCTCATATAGAAACATTTTATACTTGCCAAATTTAAATTATTTTCTGGAATAATACATAGCAAATACTAATATTGTGGTAACATTTTTGTTTTTTGGGGGATTGAACATTTTTTATATTTATAGCATATTTTTCATTAATTTATGTCCATATTTGTCTATTAGTTCTCGGCTGGACATGACTGTTCGCAAGTTCTGTTCGTTTTCAAAAAATTTCAACAACTTTCTAAGGAAAAGACACAAATCGAAAATTGTTAAGGTGGTTTTACACTCACTAAACGAAAAATATAGGAGGTTTTTAAGTTAGCCTATTATAATTCTACAATTACGACAGACGGAGATGTCTATTTTTGGTCTTGTTCATTGAGGGAATTCTGGGCTTAGGACTACGGTGCTAATGATTTATTTTTATCTGCTTAAAGAATCAATTATATCAGATGTCCTACATAGAAACTAAATATCCTAGAATACGAATGAAGTAAATACTCTAGAAAATATAGCCACTACAAACATTTTGTTATTAGTTCTGAAAATTCTAGAAATTTTTTCCGGTTGAGCAGGCCAGATCAAACGAAAAGCAGAACTTCCTCGTACGAGCTGGGAAGAGTTACTAGAAAAGGTTGAAAAAATCTGGAATTTCATGCGAGTAAAGAGTCTCCCTGAATACAATGAGGAGGAGGAGGGAGTGTAGTTCTATTGGACTCAGTTAGCTAGACTCAGGAAAGAGTCTAGCCCTGAATACAATAAGGAGGAGGAGTGAGTGTAGTTCTATTGGACTCAGTTGGCTAGACTGAGGAAAGAGTCTAGTGCTGAATACAATGAGGAGGAGGAGTGAGTGTAGTTCTATTGGACTCAGTTGGCTTTGTGCTGCAATTTTTATCTATTTAGAATTTCAATGGGAAGGCGTCATAACACCTAACCGTCAGGACATCGACAAAATCCGTCATAACATCGACAAAAAAATCTGTCAGAACCACAAACCGTCATAACATCTAAAAATTTTTGGGGTTTAGGGGGAAAAGGTACATAGGTAAGGTTACGTGTTTAATGTCTACTATACTTTACCCCCACCCCCCTGAGGCGCAAATATACATTCGATATCTATTTCTAAGCTATTATATACTTGTTACTAGTATATGAAATTATAAAATTTTTGTTCATGTTATTACGGTTAGTGGTTCTGACGGATTTTCATTTTATATTTTATGACGTTTAGTGCTTGTGACGGTTAGACGAAATGGTAGCACCCTAATTTCAATTATGTTAGATATAAAAGACATAGGAAATACTTACAAGTGAAATACCTGTCCTTGAATACAAATGGAGTAAATATCTTACAAAATCGAGCCACTACAAACAATTTTCAGTTATTAGTTTTGAAAACTCTCAAGATTTGTTTTTGGTAACTCAGCGGAGGCCAAATAGAAAGCGCAACTTCCTCGAAGGAAGTGAGAAAAGATAAACGAAAACGTTTCAAGAAAACTTGAATTCGATGGGAGTAAAGGGTGAGGCCCTGAATACAGTGGGTAAGAGGAGTGGGTGTGTTTTTTTTTTTTACTTCAAACTGCTTCATTATGTAGCAACATGGCAAAATGTAGCAACATTTTCCCAAATGTTGCTACAAGTACCGTAGACATCTACCGTAGATATGCAACTACCGTAGATATCGTAGACATAATGTTTCAAGGTCAAGCTTCCGTTCAGAAATAAGGGTGTTTAATTGAATGACATACATAATGTACTCAAAAAAAAGGAAATCTTACAAACGTATTATAAAAAAAAACGATTTTCAGATTTTCTCAATCTGACAATTCATCTTTTTTCCTTGCTTTCAAAAAGAAACCGAGTCATGCATAGAACATATTTTTTTCCGACTCTTCCTTTTTACGATCGACTCTCCCAAGAGAAATTCTAAGCCCCATTTTGCTTTTGAAAATAATAATTGGTTAATATAATCTCAATTCCTATTTGTGTTTTTTTCAGTGTTAATATAAACTCAATTGATAATCAGTAGGAAGGGATCGTAAATGTTTGTATTTAGAATAATGGCCAAGCTATTATTTTTTTGTCAATACTATATGATATACTTCCATTGTGGTAATAATGGTGGGGGAGGTGGTGCAGACACCGATATTGTCCCCGGGTACTGAAAACCCTAGCTACGCCTCTGTTCTAGCTGAGCACGCAGTGCATTCTTTGTCTGTATAGCATCCACATGGGAAATTTGCTGCGTCATGCTTCCATTTTGTTCTAATTTCTAAAAAGTATTCCTTAAATTCGCTCTGATTTAATCATAGATCTTCAGTCATAAAAATTACGTGTCAAATTCGAATATAGCCAAATTGACAAAAGTACGGTCGGGTTTTGTCTATGTTTCGTCTTCCTTCTTCCGAATAGTTAGTCATTCGAAATTCTTGGGGGCCATTTCTTCTCTTTTTTTCAAGCTTAATTCGGAATTTTAAATTGAATTAGTTATTTACGGATAGGATGTGGCGTTAACAAAAAGAAGGTGTTCATGGAAGACATAAAGGAGGAAAATTTCTTATATTGAAGGTTTAAATATTCACTAAATCACTAATTGCCTGGAGATGCCGAAGATGAAACCAATTTTTCTCTCCTCCGTAGGCCATTAATTTGTCTCACTTAATGTGACATCAAGCATCTGCTTAAAGTAGCTTTTGAATCTTATTCAGGTTTCGTTCATGCTCAGGGTATGGCAACCATGTCTAAGAGAACAAAATATATTATTTTCCTGTAATTCTGAAGTTTAAAAAAAAGTTTTGCTTTAATTTTATTGTTATATTGATGGTGGAGAAAACATTGCCTGTATTTACTTTTTGGGTAATCGGCTTTGTTTGAATACATTTACCTCTCTTTTGCTCAGTACAAGTGTAGTAAGTTAAGCCCTTGGGGGATATAGGGTTTTTATAGAAATTTTCGTCGGGGAAGCTTCGAAAAGGGCTCATTAAATTGAAAATTGAGAGGGCTAGTGCCTTTTTTATTATTCAAAAGCGATCGGAGGGTTACTCCCCCCCCCAAGCCCAGCATGGCCCGAAACACTTCCAACCAAAATTTTGAGATAGCCATTTTGTTCAACTTATGTGACAGGTCTTGACAATATGTGTTTGAGCATAACAAATCCCCCCAGTCCTCAGGGCACGGGTTGTAAATTAAGCCCTGGGGGCATATAAGGTTTTATAGACAGCGTGGTCATATAAACTTTGGATGGGGCTCATTAGATTGGTAATCAGACACTCTAGTGCTCTTTTTATGAGTCAAAGTGATCGGAGGGTAGCCGCCCCCCGCGCCCCCCCACTACACACACGGCGTATTGTACCGAAATGCATCTAATAGAAATTTTGAGATAGCCATTCTACTCAAAATAGTCTAAATATCATATAACAAGGCTTCTGGGGTTGATACTTACTTTCCTGTTGTTTTTTTTTTTTTTTTTTTTACTTTCGGCGGGAACCAGACGCTGAGCTGTCCAGCCCGGCAGCAAAGGATTTTGAGATTACTTCCCACGACCACTTGGACCTGTCGGCTGCAGCTTCTCTGGCGATCTTCAGCCAGTCTTTGTCCCATCTCCGACCGTGTCTCCTGAATCCTCCCCACGATTCCAGAGCCTCCTTGAATTTTTGCCACAGGTTCTTCTTTTGTCCTCCTGGTTTACGTTTCCAGGAGGGGGCTGGTTCACAGACAAGGACGTCTCGACATATCGTACCTTTGGGGCAGCGCAATGTATGGCCAAGGAGCTCAGGCGACGTCTTTTAATGATGAACGAAAGCTCTTCTGATTGGTCACAGCGACTCCTTACTTTACTATTGGAAATCCTGTCCCATCTCTTAATGCGGAGGATGTAACGAAGGAAGTGCTGGTCGAACATGTCCAAAGCTATTGCATCTTCAGCCTTGATTGGCCACGTCGCCCAAGCATAAAGTAGTACTGCTAGAAAAGTTGCAACATAGATTCTGACTTTTGTTTTGGTTGAGATATCCCATCTGGTCCATAATGCTTTTTTCAGACTAGTAAAGACTCCCCAGGCTTTTGCTAGGCGGGAAGAGATATCCCTACGTGCAGAGGTTGAAAAAAACACCAGAGATTAGGGACAAGAGTTGTAAGTTATACCCAGGGGGTATTTAAGGCTTTTATGGAAGGGATGGTTATTTAACTTTAAACGATGCTCATTTTGTTGAAAATCGGAAGATCTAGTTCCTTTTTAAGCGTCATAAGTGATGAATGGCATTTAGCCCCCACCCCTCCTACAACCCCTCCTTTCACCAAACGCATCTGATTGAAATTTCAAGATAGTGATTTTTTTCAAAATAGTTCAAAGAACACATAATAATGTCTCTAGGGATGACAAAACCCCCCAGCGCCCTGGGGAAAGGGTTGTAAATTATTTTATGAGGGTATATAAGGTTATTATTGAACAGGCGGTTGTATAAACATCAGATGGGGCTTTTTTGACTTGAAATTGGAAGTTATAGTGTCCTTTTTAAGAGTCAAAGTGATTTGAACTCAAACAGCCCCCCCCCTCCACACTCAGCATTTGCCTTAACACCTCCAATCAAAATGTGGAGATAACTATTTTATTCATCGTAGACGAAGGCTTTGGAAATTATGTCTGTGAGGACTACACCCCCCCCCCCCTACAGCTCTCAGGGGAAGGGTTGTAAGTTATGCTCTTGGGGCATATAAGGTTTTTATAAAGAGGGTGGTCATATATGCTTTGGAGGGGACTCATTGGACTGGTAATTATAAGTTCTTGTGCCCTTTTTAAGAGTCTAAGTGATCAGAGTGCAGCTACCCCCCCCCCCCACCACACACACACACATACAAACACGTCGTGTTTTCCTGAGATGTATCCGATAGATATTTTGAGACAGTTCTCTTATTCAAAATACTCCAAAGATCATATAACAAGGTTAGAGATTGATGCTAACAATCAGAGCCTAAGCGTGGGGTTTTTAAGTTATGCTATAGGAGCTCTCCAGGCTCTTATGGAAAGAGTAGTGGAATAAGATTAAGCCTTCGATGTGGTTTATTTGCTTGAAATTGGAAGTTCTAGTTCCCTTTTAAGAGTAAAAAGTGATGGAGGTTAAGTAGCACCCCCCCACCCACCTACCCCTCTTTTCACCAAATGCATCTAATTGAAATTATGCGATGACAATTTTGTTTAAAATTGTCCAAAGAACATATAACAATGCTTCCAGGGTTGGCACAACCCCAAGAGCCCTGGGGCAAGGGCTTTAAGTTATGCCCTGGAGGCATATAAGGTTTTTATGGAATAGGTGGTCGTATTAAATTCAGGTCGGTGTCATTTGATTTTAAATTGGATGTTATAGTGCCCTTTTTAAGATTCAAAGAAATTTGAGAGAAACCTCCCCACGCCCATCATTTCCTATAACAAATATCCAAACAAAGTTTTGAGTCTTCATTTTCTCATCATTATTGAAAGGTTCTGTAATTATGCCTAGCTATTGATATTGTAACAGTATTAGCAGTATGGAAATATCACCTTTTTTCAACACCCCCTTCAACACACGATGTAATTTTTTAACTTAATACCATCAACCGGTCCTGAAGCATTGCTAATACGTCCTTTTGACAACCTATATGGGCATTATGTTTTTTCGTTTTATTTCAATACTGCACAATATTGCCCAAAACTTTTTTCTTAATACCTATACGTTTAATAGTTGTAGTAGTAGCACCAGTAAATATATTAGTAGCAGTAGGAGTACAGTTAATAGTAGTAGTCTTAGCTTTAATAGCGGTAGTTGTAGGAGTAGAAGGATTAGTATTATGATGCAAACAATGTCTTTTGGTTAGTTCAACTTAAATTTTAGTTTCACAGACAAAAGTACTCCTAGGAGATTGCTGATTATGCCCTTTTGGACAACCTGCTTACGGATGGCAGGTTGTAATCCGTACAACAGAAATATTCTCTGAAAATTTTACCTTAATACCTTCATGGGCTGTGGATTTCGAGCTAGCCAGAAGACACTGTGTGTATACATTTAATGTTGCTTCTATGGTTACTGTAACTAATAACACTAATGGCATTAAGTTGAAACTTCTAGGGAACGCTTAGGAGGCGTTTCAATTAAACAAAAAACCTTTATGCATGCAGGTATTAAAAGGGTATATAAGCACTATAGGGCATAAACGGACACTGGCAACGATGCTCTACCACAGCTAGTAGTAGCATTAATATTTTAAAGGAGCTAATTGGATTGAAAATTAAAAGATCTAGTGCCCTCTTAAGAGTCAAAAGTGATTGGAGGGTAATCAGCCCTCCTCTTTTGCTCATAAGTTTCCAGACACTTTTAATCAAAGTTTTAACACATCCATTTTGTTCAGCATAGCTGAATGGTGTAATAACTACATCTCTAGGGTTATTGGGTAGGTCAACCCCCACAGTTATATAATTTGCGCTTTATGCTTAATGTTGATTTTAAACTAAATGTTGATTTAAAATTAAATCAAAACACACTGTTTGTATTCTGGTTGCCAATAAGACATCAATATACCAAGAACGAATGAGGGTATTATGTTCAAATTTTCTGGGCTACATTTATTACTACTTCTGCTCTTAAAATTTTACTCAATCAAAAGAGTGTAAGTGTATCCAGGCTGTGAAAGAATATAAATACAATTTTTAGGATTAGTATTAACTTTTATTTATCAGGTCAACTAGAGGATGTATATGACTAAATTAAACACTTCTATTTGTGTCCTGATTTTCAAAAGAGTTTATGTTGTTAAAAATTGCTGAAAAAGTTTCTCCGACATATAAATTGCCGGTCAAACTATAAATTCTTAAAGGAAAACCGGAAAGATTCAAACTATTATTTTCTTTTTCCCTGAAAAAGCTTTAGAAAACGAAAAGAAATTAAATTGAAAAACTTTTTCCCAAAATAATTTTTTCAAAAAAAAAGTAAAGAACTCCATTAAACCAAAAATGAATAAAAATAGAACCAAATAATCTATCAAGCATACAACTACCACAAATCAGTATCGATAAATATAAGAAACCCAAAACGAATAGAAATTAAAATAAAATACAGAGTCAAACTGAAAACCAGCAGAAATAAATATGGGTAAGGTTCAAAACCCCTATGCATTATAAAAGCCGAAATATGATTTTTACTTTAATCAAAAAAGTTGTTTTAAATTTTTTAACATTAATAAATTCAAGAAATCAAAATTAATTAATGTTTTAAAGAATGAATATCAGCATCTGTATATTAAACTGACAATACACATTTTTTTCAGTAAATTCATTTGAATATTTTTTCAGTAAAGTACAAATTATTTTCTGGCTTTTAGAAAGTATAGGGGCTTTGAACCCTACTCATATTAATTTCTGCTCTTTTTGATTCAATTTTTGTTTATTTTTGGTTTAATGGAGTTCTTTACTTTTTTTTGGAAAAAACTTATTTTGTGGAAAAAGTTTTTAAATTAATATTTAAAAGAATTGATCATATTTTTCTAATGGAATCGGGTTAAATTTAACTGAATTAACTTCTGTTTTCGTTCTTCTTAGTACTACTACAAGAAAGCATGTAGTCAATGCAACAGCGTTCCCAAAGAGCCAACTGTGTGTTTAGTTTGTGGCACCGTCATCTGCTTGAGGGACAACTGTTGCAAGCAACAAACTCAGTATGAAGGTGTCAGAGTAAGTAGATCAATTTGAAAGTTCTATTTTGTTTAGTCACTTTTTAGTCTCTTTCTGTTTAGTGTCTTTTTTTAGTTATTTTTTTAAAGTAATTTTTTTGTCACTATTTTTTTTTAGTATCTTTTTTTTTAGTCACTTTGTTTGAGTCACTGATGCACGCAAAAAATTTATTCAGTTGAAATACTCTGGAGAAAAATTCAGTCCTCGATTTAGAAACACTAAAACAGATTCATTTTTCATGAGCAGAATCGATGTTTAGGAATTGGTACTTTTTTCTTTGCAACATGCAAGGAAACTCCCTAACTCTATATTTGTAGATGAGCGTTAGTTATTCAGTTGCCATATAAATTCAGCTCCAGAAAAAAAACGAATCGGAAAAAGATCCGAAGAAGGTACATAGTTTAAACGCATAAATCATTTGGTAAAAAGAACCTTCATACTTCAAACATTTCGCATTTTCAGATTTCAGACATGAACCTTTAGAAATTTGATCGTGGAAAGCATTTCTCCCTTTTCCTCCTTTGAAACTTGTGCCAGAACTCAATATAAATAACGATTAAGGAACTTTACTTATTTTGAAAGGCTAAAGGAACTTCACCTTTCAATATATGTGTTACATTGAAGAGAATGTTTATGTTAAAAAAAAGCTCTAAAAGGAAGTAACCTTACATAAACAGATCTACATTATTTATTTTTTTTTGTCAGCACGAGTTGGAGTGAAAATTTGTGGGATATTACATTATTTGGAGGTTTTGAGCATGAACTTGTAGTCTGTATACATATGTTACCGTGAATGTCCGAAATTCCTTTTTTCTCTGCTCGAGTTCAATTAGCTTTGCGAGTCAGTTTTTTCACTCTTATGCAAGCTATGATGGTAAAAGTTAAGGTTAGGTTACATTATGTTGGTTTAGGTTAGATTAGGCTAGGTTAGGTTAAACTTGGTTATAAATATCAGAAATTGGTTAAGAACCTAACCCAACCTAACCAAACCTAATCTAATCCAACCTGTCATCTTCAAACCTTGCATCAAACTGAAAAAGTTGACTTGCTCCGTCTCCGCTGGAGACGATTCTCCCCCTTAAATTCCCTCTTCTTTCCCTGGCAACTCCTCATATATAAAATAATGATTGTACTTTTTAATTTAATAGCATTGGAAAAATTAGATTAGGACTATTAACTTACTGGTTGAACGTTTTTTGATTATTAATATCGAAATAATGTGGACGAAAGTAATTGTCAATTATTTGTGTTCATTAGTTCCTAATTTCAGTCAGTGCAAAAAATATAAAGAGGGTCTTGGGGTGCGAGATTTATACCTAAAATCTGCACAAGGATGTACTCTGCAACTTCTTGAAATATCTTGATTATCGGATGAACAATTTAGTGAGGCATACAGGACACACGCACAGACATACGCTTAATTTTACTTATATAGACTATTATATAGACAGCACACCTTATTGATTATGTTATAGTAAACCGAAGACTGGCAGGATCAATACAAGATACTAGGGTATATAGGAGTGCTGTTATTGATGTTAAAAGTAAAGATCACCATCTAGTAGTGTCAAGGGTTAATTTAAAGCTGAAATATCGGAAGGGTAACTACCTCCCGGGAAGTTATGATGTTGGTAGACTCCAGGATGAGAATTTGAGGGAAACTTTCCAGGAACAGTTGAATGCTAAACTTGAGAGTTTAAAATTTGATAATGTGGAAGATGGTTGGAAAAACTTTAGAAAAATAATTTATGAAGTTTCTGAATGTGTATTAGGTAAGAAATCTAGAGCTGCAGCTAAGAATATTATTAAAAAAGCTTTATGTTTAATAAAAAGACGTAAGGACTTGTACAAGAATTGTCTGAGTGATAGATCGCATGAAAACAAAAGAAATGTAAAGAAAGTGGAGAAAGCATTGAAATATGAACTAAGGAGGTGTGAAGTGGAGGCCATGGATAAAATTGCCGAGGATTTAGAAGATGCAGCTAGACGGCATAATAGTAAAATATTGTACTGGCATGTTAATAAATTGAGAGGTAGTTGTCAATCCGGACTTGTCCCAGTTAAAGATAGGAATGGGGTGGCAATTAGCGAGAAGGAAAAAGCTATAGCGAGATGGGCCGAACATTTTGAGAACTTGCTTAACCGAGATAAGAGTTGCAGGAAAAAATATAGAGGAAAATGAAAAAGTTTGTGATACCTTGGACGTGAAGGAAGATTTGTTTTGTGAGGAGGAATTAGCAACACTACTAAAAGGATTAAAAAATAATAAGGCTCCAGGTGCTGATAGGGTAGTAAATGAGTTTCTTAAATATGATGGCTCTGATGTTATAAATAATTTATTGAAGATTATGAATATGATTTTTTAAAAAGGGGAAGTACCTAACGATTTTAGGAAAACCTTAATTAAGCCACTTTATAAGAAAGGTGATAAAATTGAGTGGAGTAATTATCGAGACACTAGTCTGGTCTCTGTAGGTAGCAAATTGCTTAGTAATATGATACTTTTTAGACTGAGAGATGCCGTAGACAAAGTTTTAAGAGAAGAGCAGTGCGGTTTTAGAAAAGGTAGAGGATGTGTTGACCAAATTTTCACTCTTAGGTTAATAATTGAGAAGTGCCTAAGTTTTCAAACACCGTTGGTCCTCAGTTTTATAGATTATGAGCAAGCGTTCGATTCTGTTGATAGAGGAGCTTTAGAAAAGGTTTTATTCTTGTATGGTATACCAGACAAATACATTAAAGTGATTAGTGCTATGTACGAGAATAACACTGCTGCGGTTAAGGTAGGAAATGAGGTTAGCAGCTGGTTTTGTATTAAATCAGGAGTTAAGCAGGGTTGTGTTCTATCCCCCTTTATATGAATTATTTTGATGGACTTTGTCTTAAGGAGCAGAGGAAAGGTAATGGGAGACCACGGAATCAAATGGGGAGGAAAAAGTCTCCTGGACTTAGATTATGCTGATGATTTAAGCATCCTAGATGAAAGTGTGAGCAAAATGAATGAAGTTTTAGAGGTTTTGCGAGTTCAGGGTGCTAGAATTGGTTTGAAAATTTGTGTTATGAAGACTAAGTCACTAAGGCTAAGAATTAGTGAAGATGAAAAGGTGACGTCGTTTAACGAACAGATTGATCAGGTGGGCAGTTTCACTTACCTTTGTAGTATTATTAGCAAAGATGGTGGGAGCAGTGAAGATGTTAAACGTAGAATAGATACGGCTCAGGGTGGTTTTTCACAGTTAAAAAAAGTCTGGGTGAATAGGAAGATAAGTCTGTAAACCAAGATTAGAATCTTAGAAGCTACAGTGATGACATTGTTCAAAGATGGCTCTGAATAATGGGCGATACGAAAAGCGGATGTAGATTTGCTATATGTTTTCCAGATAAAATGCTTAAGGATTTTTCTCGGTACCCGGCTGAGTGACTGTATTTCAAACAATAGGCTCTACGAAAAATCTGGTCCAATACCGCTCTCTAGGGCTAGAAACAAAGAAAGGTTGAGGTGGCTAGGGCGTGTTGTGTAGATGAAGGATGAAAGATTGCCAAAGATTTTTCTATTTAGTCAACTGTCTAGGGCTAAACGAAAGACAGGCTGTCCTCGTATGGGGCAAGAGGACGACATAAAGAACGATCTAAAAGAAAAGGGAACTTTGTGGGTGGGTGTAAAAAGGGAGGCTGTGAATAGATTGGGATGGATGAGGAGCGTAAGTAGCCGTGTTGGCCTCAGGCGGCTTGGTACTGCGGTGAGTTGTTAGTAGTAGTAGTATCGCATAGTTGAATAATACCGGGGAAAGAGGGCATCCCTGCTTTACCCCAAACTCAACTGGAAACTTAGGGGTGTAATTGCCGGAATTTGAATAATCCAGACCTTGACAGCGATAGAGAAAACTCAGTACCTAGAGAAAGAGGCTTCAGTAGTTCAGTATTGACTCCTGAAGTGTCTTCTAAATCTCACGACTTTTTGAAGCTATCTGCAAAACATGTGATCTTAGTCTATACATCAAAAAGGACATGAATGTTCGACTGAACAGTACCGTTACAATAACAGAAATGAATTGTGCCCGAAAAGAGCCACTGCGCGACATCTTCAACCGAAACTTTTTTGACGTAAAATCAAAGAGCTCGAACTTCACAGCAAGGAGTAGCCCATAGCGGAAGTAGTCATTGTGATTTTTGGCCCGTTCAAACAGGCAGTGGTGCTAGTCAAAGTCGTAAATTTAGGACCCGACAGTATTCCAGGGTTAATAGTCCTTGGAATTTTACATTAACAGCATACATAACTTGTTGATCATTAAAAGTTTTTATATCCTTTATGCCTGACACAATTATCGTAAAATTTATTTTACATCTATAAAATATATTTGTATCTGATTTACTAACTATGTTCAAAAATTACCACATTTTTAAGTCTTGGTCTGGCCCTGATAATGCGAAAGTACCGAAAATTCTCAAAAGAAAGAGGCAAGAAACGGAAAATAACAAGTAAGAGGCAAGAAACAAAAAAGTGAACGGTTTGCCGTGTTTTTTTTTTTTTTTTCTAAGTCTTGATCTGGCACTTTAGGCACTGAAAACAAAGAACTTGCATGCAACAATCTCCTGAATCTATATGCAATAAACATTTTGGTTTGTTTAATGTAGCGTGATTCCTTGCCCTGTTGCTGCTAGCCCATTGAGTAGTTGTTAGTCAAGTGGTCATCGTCAACTCCCAAGCCTGCCAATTACTCAAAAGATACTTCCTTAGAGTTGACTTTTAACTTAAATAATGGATTTCTTGAACAATATTGAGTATCCGGATACTGGGATCCTGAACTTTTATAAAAATGGGTTTAGTACATTCTGATAATTAACTCTTATTGATTATTTAAATTGGTTGACATAGATGTTGACATAATGAGTCAATGCAAAAGACGCTTTCCCTGTTGAATAAGTGTAACTCTAAGTCTTTAACATACAGGAACGAACGGTTTTTTTTTTTCAAAGGCGGATCAAGGATTTTTTTTTAGGGGCGGCGCAAAATAGGTTGATCCGATAAACTTGCATTAGGAGCAAGTGTGATTAACGCAATTTTGCGTTAACTAAGTAAATTACACTACTTTAAACTACGTTAGGGGGCACCACCCCCTCGCCCCTCCCCCTGGATCCGCCACTGGTTTTTCCATAGAAAACATCAAATACTTCCTCAGCTAATTGTAGATAGAAAGAGAAAAGCCAAGATACTGATTGATACTGATTTGTGGTAGTTGTATGCTTGGTAGATTACTTTATTCTGTTTTTGTTCTTTTTTGGTTTAATGGAGTTCTTTACTTTTTTTTGAAAAGTAATTATTTTTTGTTGTAAGTCCATTCAAGTTGTGAATAAACGCAAAATTCTTGGTCCACTCGTTTTTAAATTCATGGTTTTCATTTTCCGTTTTTCTTTGCTTTGTTTTCATAGCCTTGTTAGTTGAGGTACCTATAAAAATGTATTTTTTTCTAAAAATACAATGTTTTTTCTAAAACATTTAAACCAAAAGTTTCATGGTTTAAAGCAACTACAAGTAAATACACCCTCCTATTCTCAAGGTATTATGAGTTTTATTTTTATAATCAGCATTATAAAAATACATTTACATATATACATTTTCATAATCAGCAAGTTCAGAAATTTTCAAGTACCTACTTTGGGAGAAATCAAACATCATTGGTAAAATAAGTAGGCCTGTATATTTTGTTATGGATGAAGATATTCTCTGATCTTTATTACTTTTTGTGATGAAAATTCAATAATTTTTGGCTATTCCTCAACTGATCCTTGACAAATCACAAGTTTTATTTTATTTTTAGTTTTCTTTAGTTTTCTTTGAAGAACTTCCTTTGCGGAATTGTTTTTCTTAATAAATTTCTGTTCCTTTTCGATTGATGCAGCTTTTTATTGGTTAATAAAACGAATATTTGTGAAACTTATTCCAAATTTTTCTATTGAAGGATCAAAATCCTGGCCTTCTATGTATGTATTGGACAAATTTTAGCAACAAATTTTGATAATAGTTGCAATAAAGAACTCTCGATGAATAGGTCTTTGGAATATTCTGCAAAAAATGGATTGAATACTTGTCCAATCTTTCGGGTTGAAGCCATTCCGACCACTATCATGTTAAAAAGTTTCAACCTAAGTCCCTTAGGCGTTCCTGTGATATTGCAACCATTTTGACAACCTTGAATGCACATAGTTAAGGTTAGGTTACATTATGTTGCTTTAGGTTAGATTAGGCTAGGTTAGGTTAAACTTGGTTATAAATATCAGAAATTGGTTAAGAACCTAACCCAACCTAACCAAGCCTAATCTAATCCAACCTGTCATCTTCAAACCTTGCATCAAACTGAAAAAGTTCACTGGCAATGCTGACTAAATTCAAGGAGAAAAAAAGATATTTCAGACATTCATCGGTGAATGTTGACATTCACCAATTTCGGACATTCATGGTAACCCATAAACATTTACATGTTTGTATGTGTCTGTTTACATATTTCTATATACATATTTCTTTATAGTTTATATATATATATATTCCCAAAGTCGTCTGTCAGTTTAGTCAATAGCTTCGATAAAACAAAAAAAAATCGGCGAATGATACGTAAAATGCTAAAAAATTAAGGAAAGTACTAAAATCTCAAGAATAAATTAATTTTTTAATAATTATTTTTATTATAGATTTAGTTGTTATTTTTATTAAAATATCTGTTATTCTGGATTAAAAATAGTTTTGTGAAAAAAATTGTAACCGACCTATGTTAAAACTGAACCCACTAATCATTATTAAAATGCTTTCATTTTTCTCATTGAAATATAGAATCTGTTTTCTGCTGGGGGGGGGGCTTCTATTTTCGTTTTGTCCACTCAGGGGGCTGTCTTCTTTGGAACAAATATTAAGCAGATGGTCTTAGAAAGGTGATATTGTTGGCCTGTCCAAAGAGTATCAGGGTCGTTACTAGCCAAAATGTTGGAGGGGGGGGGGACGAGCTAGGGATTTTACCGACTGGCAGGTCATTTTTACCAACTTTTTTTTGTCAATGATTAGCATTTTGTCCGTTTCGAATACAATACGTAAAATCACTGCACGAGTCGGTAAACCACTGCATTTACCAACCAAGATTCAGATTTCGGTACATATCATGTCACTATTTTAATGATCTTTATTTAGCCAAATGGAAAATTGTGGCACCATCTGTAAACTCATGGCAGGAGTCGTTAAAACGGTTTACCGACCAAATAAAGAATTTTAGCGGCGTCGGAAAAATCACGGCGCTTCGCCTTACGATTTTACCGACTTACTTTTTTTTTACCGAGTGACCAAAACATTGGGGAGGGGGTCTCCCCTCCCATACGTGACGGCCCTGAAGAAAATGGGTAACTATCAAGAGTGCACTTAACATTTTTTTTTCTTTTATAAGAATATAATAATTAAATACAATTATTTTTTATATTATAATAATTTTATAAAAAGAATAATTAATTTTAATTTGTATAGTTGGTAAAATTGGTGCAGTAATAAGGTGTCCGGTTTCAATTTATTACAAAAAATAATTACGAAGCTTAAAAAATGCCAAGTGACGCCAAACACTAGATGACGTTGATAGTTTTTTTTTACGACACTTACGCCAGTTTACACTCTTATATTTTAAATAAAAAAATATACGTATTTTTTTTACCAATTGAACTGGCAAAAGTTTTCATAAACATGTTGGAAATTAATTCTAATTAATGACTCGAAGTTTTGTTGTAAGCACTTTCAACACCTTCCGGGAACCATTGATTGTTGTGAATATATAATTTTATTTGTAATATTCTATATACTAATATCTTACCCGTTGCGTGTTGCTGCTATCTCAAAATAAAGGAAGTTCAAGGAAAATCTCCCCTGGGTATTAATGACGATCGTTTTTTTTTTTAATTTATAAATGTTTGGAAAATCCCCCCCTAAAAATTCCCGCTGGAGACGATTCTCCCCCTTAAATTCCCCCTTTTTCCCTGGCAACTCCTCATATATAAAATAATGATTGTACTTTTTAATTTAATAGCATTGGAAAATTAGATTAGGACTATTAACTTACTGGTTGAACGTTTTTTGATTATTAATATCGAAATAATGTGGAGGAAAGTAATTGTCAATTATTTGTGTTCATTAGTTTCTAATTTCAGTCCGTGCAAATAATATAAAGAGGGTCTTGGGGTGAGGGTTTTATGCCTAAAATCTGCACAAGGATGTACTGTGCAACTTCTTAAAATATCTTGATGATCGGATGAACAATTTAGTGAGGCATATAGGACACACGCACAGACATACGCTTAATTTTATTTATATAGACTATTCAGTATATTAGTAATTAATAATTTACTTTTGATATTTATTTGGGTGAATTAGATTCTTATATGTCTTTTTTTTGTATTTGCATTATATTTCGTTGAAAATTACTTATTCATATAGCCAAAATACTCGCTTAGGTTATTTTACTATTTAAAAAAAAAAAAAAATCAAAATAACTACTTATATTTTGCTTGGTTTGACTGGGAAGGAAGATGTTGTTGTTGTTGTTGTATGGGGTTTGACGCGTTCGACCAATCGGTCATATGCGTTCGTATCACTCGATTATTCTGTGCCTTCTGTAATCACTAGCTTGCTTGGGTGTCACTTTAGTCAATATTCATTGAGCCATGTCAGGTATCACTTATTGTGCTATTGGTAGGGGGTCATTCACATGTAGCAAATGCCTGCGTCAAAAAACAAGAATCAGAGTAATTCGGCACTGCTTTGTCATAAAACAATTAAAAAACAATTGCAACACAATTAAATAAATAATGCCAATATACAACATTCCTGTCACATGCGTCAACTAAAAAAGAAAAAAAGAAAAAAAAAAAAAACCTTAAAGGGAATGAACCAAACTGATAGAAAAAAAAACTGATAAAACTGAAAAACCAAAACTGAAAAAAACTGATAGAACATAGATAAAAGGAAAAAATATACAAATTGTGATGACTCTAAAATGAGCTAATATAAGGGTGTAAAAGTAAAAAAAAAAAAAAAAAAAAAAAAAATAAAGAAAAAAAAAATAACCTTAATGGGAATGAACCAGTCCAGTGGTCTCAACAAATATACCTAAAAGGTTTATGCTTAGTTGTTTAGCCCAAGAAGAAGACGTGTCATGTCCCAGAACAGAGTACATTGTGAATGCCTTAAATGCCATCTCAAAACAACTCCTTAGTATTTTCCTCTCCTTTTCATATTTTCTACAGTTGAAGATGATGTGACGTATGTCTTCGTACACTCCACATGTGTCGCAGTTGGGGGAAGGGGTCATTTTCCAATGGAAGAGTGTTGATTTAGTCCTTGCATGGCCACATCTAAGACGAAAGAGACAAGTTGAAAGGATGCGAGATGAGAGGTACATTTCTTTTGATGGCTGCTTGTAATTATACAGATCCCGGACCTGGGTATGGAAAGAATGGAGCCAAGCCTCTTCTACCTCTAAAATTTTTGATCTGATTGAAGACAGGAATTCAGGACCAGTAATAGGGGTTTGAGTGATCAGACCCAGATGGGAGGCTTGTTTTGCAGCCTGGTCTGCTAATTCATTTCCCTTTATACCACAGTGTGCTGGGACCCATATAAATAGGACTGATATACCCTTTCTTGCAAGTTGTGTAGTCAGAATTTCAATCTCCATGGCAACATTTCTTGCTTGGTGTTGCTGGTGTGAAAGGTAGTCCAGAGCTGACAGTGAATCAGTGCAGACAATATACTTCCGATTTTTGGTCTCTGTTTGGCTTGCTCTGGCTTGAAGAGAAAACTTAATTGCCATAAGTTCTGCAGAGAAAATTGTCAGGTATGGGGGTAAACGGTAGGAAAGAGACAGGCCCTGGGAGGGTATAACTACTGCGCAGCTGCATTTTGTTTCTGTCTTTGAACAATCTGTGTAAACTTGGATGTAGTCCTGGTATTCTGCCAACTTTCTCAGGAATATGATTTTCATCACAGCTTGGGGGAGGTCCTCCTTTTTTTCAATGCTGATCTTAGGAATAATAAATTCCCCAATTCCTTTGGAGGCGCTGGGAGAATCATCATCCAAATTAACAGTCAACCTACCATTCTCTATGAACTCTTCCATGCCAGGAAGGCAAAGGAATCTCTGAAAAGAGGGCATCTCTATTGGTTTGTAGCGGACATCAGGGTTGTGGTGGCTAATGATTCCTTTGTAGATAATGTGGTTCTTGAGTCTTATCTTTTTTGCAAAATATCTTGCGAGAAGATATTTTCTTCTGGAGTGAAGGGACTGGATCCCCACTTCACATTACATAGCTGCAATAGGAGTTGATTTTAGGCAACCAAAGGCTCTTCGTAAGATTGCATGGAGGGTAGTGTCAAGTTTCTTCAGGAGACATTTCTTAGCAGATCATATATATAAATGATCCATAGTCTATCTTGGATATCACCACTGACTTGACAATAGTTGAAGCAAAGACTGTGGGGGCTCCTCTTCTTCCAAGGCAGAGAGCATTAATGAAGTTTTGTCTTTGTTTGAGACTGCCAATCAGCTCATCCAGATGGGGTTTCCATGTCAGTTTTTGGTCAAATACAACTCCCAGAAAGCGTGCATGTTCTGCAACCACAATCCCATGTCTATTCAGTTTCACCAGTGGTTTGAAAGCATCCAGGTTATGCAATTTGTGGAAAAACACACTAACTGACTTATGGCTTGAGAAGACCATATTATTACTTTTTGCCCAAGTTGATAGCATATCTACAGCTTTTTGAGAGGCTGACTGTAAGCATGCAGGGTCTCTCCCCACAACTGCAACAGCAATATCATCAGCATACAGAAAGAGCTCTCATCCAAGAAAATTTTCCAGGCTTATATCATGACAATAAACTGAGAAGAGAAGTGGACTTAGAACAGCCCCTTGAGGGAGTCCAATGTCAAAGGCTTTCCTCTTAAACTCTGAGAAGGAGCCCCCCAAGGAGGCCTGGACCTCCCTACCCATCAAAAATTGGTGGATCCAATTTACCAGTAGGACCAGTAGGTCTGGTAAGCCCATTACAGATAGCTTTCTGATTAGTTGCCTCACATCTACTCTATCAAATGCTGATTCCATTTCTAAAAATATTACATGAGCTGCTTTCCCTTTTTAGAAGCTTTGTTTGATCAAATTCTCTAGTTTAGCTAAGACATCTGCGGTGCTCCTTTCAGGGAGAAATCCAAGCTTTTCAATATGAATGTGGTCTGATAATCGGATTAAAACTCTTTGTTTTATTACCCTCTCAATTAGTTTAGTAACACAAGAAGTGAGTGATATGGGGGGGTATGAATCAATCAGCCCAGGGTCTTTTCCTGCCTTTAGAAGTGGGATCACTGATGCCTTATTCCATTCAGATGATATTGATGACTCTATGACATATATTTAAGTAACTCTGTCAGTAGCTCAACAAATGTATCTGGCAAATTTTTCAACATTAAATTATGAATTCCATCAGGGCCAGTTGCACCAGGCTGGAGCTTTGAAATGGTGTCTTTAACTTCTTGAAAGCTGAAGTGAAAAAATGGTACAGTACTGCTTTACCTTTTATCCTAGGTAAATTACGCTGAAAACTCCAAATTTACCACGAGAATAGCAGAGAAAAGGCTTTGGCAAATCATTGAATTATGAAAGAGTGTAAAAAAATTATCAAGTGATATAATCACTTTTATCATAGCTAAATTACGCTGACAAATTGCGAATTTACCAGGAGAACAGCAGAAAAAATTCTTCGGAAAATTATTCAAATATGAAAGAGCGTAAAAAAATTATCAAGTGTTATAATCATTTTCATCATAGGTAAATTGTGTTGACAAATTGCAAATTTACCAGGAGTACAGCAGAGAAAAGGCTTTGGAAAATTATTGAAATATGAAAGAGCGTAAAAAATTATCAAGTGTTGTATTCACTTTTATCATAGCTAAATTGTGTTGAAAACTACGAATAACTTTCATCCTAGCTAAATTATGTTGAAAACTGCGAATTTACCAGGACAATAGCAGAAAAAATGCTTCGGAAAATCATTCAATTATGAAAGTGCGTAAAAAATTATCAAGTGTTGTAATCATTTTCATCATAGGTAAATTATGTTGAAAACTCCGAATTTACCACGAGAACAGCAGAGAAAAGGCTTTGGCAAATTATTGAATTATGAAAGTGTGTAAAAAATTATCAAGTGATATAATCACTTTTATCATAGGTAAACTGCGTTGACAAATTCCGAATTTACCAGGAGAACAGCAGATAAAATGCTTCGGAAAATCATTCAATTATGAAAGAGCGTAAAAAAATTATCAAGTTTTATAATCATTTTTATAATAGCTACATTATGTCGAAAACTCCGAATTTAACACGAGAATAGCAGAGAAAAGGCTTTGGAAAATTATTGAATTATGAAAGAGCGTAAAAAATTATCAAGTGATGTATTCACTTTCATCCTAGGTAAATTATGCTGAAAACTGCGATTTACCAGGAGAACAGCAGAGAAAAGGCTTCGGAAAATCATTGAAATATGAAAGTGCGTAAAAAATTATCAATTGTTGTATTCACTTTTATCCTAGGTAAATTATGTCGAAAACTACGAATAACTTTCATCCTAGCTAAATTATGTTGGTATTTACCAGGAGAATAGCAGAGAAAAGGCTTTGGCAAATCATTGAATTATGAAAGTGCGTAAAAAATTATCAAGTTATGTATTCACTTTTATCATAGCTAAATTGTGTTGAAAACTGCGAATTTACCATGAGTATAGCAGAGAAAAGGCTTTGGAAAATCATTGAATTATGAAAGTGCGTAAAAAATTATCAAGTGATGTATTCACTTTTATCCTAGCTAAATTATGTTGAAAACTGCGAATTTACCACGAGAACAGCAGAATAATAGGGTTAAGCAAATTATTGAACTATGAAAGAGCGTAAAAAAAATTATCAAGTGATGTAATCACTTTCATCCTAGCTAAATTACGCTGAAAACTGCGAATTTACCAGGAGATCAGCAGAGAAAAAGGCTTTGGCAAATTATTGAATTATGAAAGAGTGTAAAAAAATTATCACATGATGTATTCACTTTTATCCTAGCTTAATGACGCTGAAAACTGCGAATTTACCAGGAGAACGGCAGAGAAAAGGCTTCGGCAAATCATTGAATTATGAAAGTGTGTAAAAAAATTATCAAGTGATGTATTCACTTTTATACTAGCTAAATTATGTTGAAAACTGCGAATTTACCAGGAGAACAGCAGAGAAAAGGGCTTTGGCAAATACGACAGAATTATGGAAATGCCAGATACGAATCTAAGGCACAATAGCTACAATAATCAAACATAAAAATCTTTGGCCATTTTTCTCCATAAGATCGATGCACTAAAACCAAGCCCGGCAATGAATATTCTATTCAGATTTTCTCCACTGTTTGTTTTATGAACTTGGTAAAATTGGCCTCTGACTACTTTAAATATTTGACGACCATGCAAAAAAGCATTGGGACAATTTGAACATAAGACAAGCAAGGCTATTAAACTATAATGTATTATAGATATAGAAAAAAAACTACATTTTTAATGCGACATGCCGTTTCGTTTTAAACAGCCACTGCCTACCGTTTCCCCTTCCTTTCCTTTTAGGGTTGAAAATCCATTTCTCTGTAAAATAGAAGAAAAAAAGATGTCAGTCATTGTTTTACAACAGGTGTAGTTTGGAAAACATAGGAATACAAGTAATTCATCTAATTTTACTATAAATTCATTATAAGTAAATAATATAGTAAAAATAAACTCAAATAGATTAATTAATTAATTACTATAAATAATTAATTTATTTACTAAAATAGTGTACTCCTTGAAGTACCAAGGAAAATGAAAGCAAAATTTAATTGTTTAAATTGGTTAAGTGGAACTTTAAGCAACCATTTATATCCTAGAAAATTAGGAATGTTTAATGAAAAAACCGCTATGTGCAGTTTTGGAGTTTTTGACAGTAATTGGTACCAAATTAAAAAAAAGAAACGTGGAAAAAAAAATAGCAAAAAATAAGGTAAGACACATGGTACCAAACAGCTTAAGAGGGTATAGCTTACCTGGGAAGGTGTAGTTGTCTTTGGAATCATTAGAATGCTAGTGTTTGAATTTTACAGACGAAATTTAATTAATTTAATAAATTTAATATTTAATATAATTTAATAAATTTAATAAATTTAATTAATAAATTTAATAAATTTAATTAATAAATTTAAGCATTGTCAAATTTAATCTAACACATTAATTTTGCTTATTTATTTTGACGGTTCAACGTGGTAGTGGTGACAAAAATGCGGCACTTCCCTGAAAGTTTTACATTTCTTAGACAGCCAAAAGAAAAACCTAAGAAACCCATGATATTCAAATATGTTTTTTTATGCTCTTGTTACTTTATTAGTACCAGAGGGATTCAAAATTAAAACTAAGCAAAATCTTTCTTTTCTCTGGATTACAAGAAACTTGGAAAAGGAACCAATATCCATTACAAAAATTACTATTTTACTTTTAAATATAACTTTTTATCTTTACTGAATATCAACTTTTCACAAAATGAAGGGATTACTAAATTAATTGATGTCCATGAAAAATTTATGACATATTTGGTGCAACGCAATAAGAATGCTGAATGCTGATGATCAGAATGCTGAAATGAGTGGATGCCCCTGTTTATTTTTACAGGGTAAAATGAAAAAAATAGACTAGTTAAAAAATTCCAACTTGTAGTTAAAATTACCAGTGACCTACTAGAAGAGACACAAAATTAATCTATTATTCTAAATTGTAATTAAAAATAATTACGCCAAAGGAAACAACCTAATTAGTACTGTAAAGATTTGCTGGAACCTGAAATCTGCCAGAGATCTGCTCGATTCTGCAATTAACACTGCTGTTTTTTTTGTTGTTTTTTTTCAATGTGGGTTAAACTGGGAATTCAGGGATTAGGATATTTTTGTGTGGTATAATATAGAATAAACTTAAAGTCAAAGCGTAGCAGTCGAGTGGAACAATTAGATATACGTTAAACAAACATGGGCCTAAAACAAGCATCTACACAGGGATGGGCTGCCCCTCCCCCAAAACCCCAATTTTTTAAGATATGTCAAAATATGGTGTTATGTCCAAAAAAGGATATAATGTACTACTCGAAAGGAACATGCTGATAAACGTGCGTTTTGACAAATATAGGTCTAGTCTCTAAGTCAGACACTACTCAGGGAGTGGGCTTGATCCCCCAGCACCAGAATTCAACATTCTTGCAACTAACCCCAAAACATAGCACAATATCATTAAAACGGGAAGGAACATAACTTAGAACAGGAAAAAGGATAATCACCGGGGTCGACAATTGTAGGTCAAAGCAGCAAGTTGGCTCATTCAAACCACTCCACCGAACAACACAAAATTTTGGTGATTTTTCCTTTAATTACCTTCGATTTTTATTCAATTCAGGTTTATATTTTGCGATTTTGGAGAATTATTCCCATCCATAAAGCAAATCCAGACGAATTTACTATACCAAAAATTTATATTTGATTTTGACCCCCAGAACGGTGGGGCTTGTATACGTACTAAAACGACTGTGATATTTCCCTCGCCGTGGTTATCTACCCAGCATAACGTGCTTATATTTTGTCTTCAGGATACGTCTTCTTTCACTATCTTATTTTATCTAGGAGTACAACAATAATGAAGAATGATTTGACCTTTTATATCCGGGTTCCAGAGATATAGAGTTTCATGAGTTTCTGGGTTTTAAAAAATATTGATTAGTACATTACTACTACTATTGCTAACAACCCATCCTATAACTAAGCTGCCTGAGGCCAACACAGCTACGCACGCTCCTCCCCCATCCCAATCTCTTCAAAGGCCTCTTTACACCCTCCCAACAAACCTTTCTTGTACCACATCCTCCCACCGCAACCGTGGACGACCTACTTTCCGTTTAGCCCTAGACGGTTGGCCGAAAAAAAAATCTTTGGCAATCTGTCATCCTTCATCCGCAGAACGTACAATAGCCATCTCAATCTTTCCGTCATTATAGCCCTAGAAAGTGGGATTGAACCACACTCCGTACAGCCTATTGAGATACGGTCAGTCAGTCGGATATCCAAAACAATCTATGGACATTTTTTCTGAAAAACATCTAGCAAATCTTTCTCCGTTTTCCAAGCTCTCATGCTTCAGAACCATATTTGACAACTGCCATCACTGCAGCCTCCAATATTCTAATCTTGGTTCGTAGACTTATATTCCTATTCTTCCAAACTACTTTCAACTGCGAAAATACACCCTGGGTCTTGGCTATTCTACTTTTATCATCTTCACGGCACCCACCTTGTTTATTGACAATACTACCAAAGTAAGTGAAGCTATCCACTTGATCGATCTTTTCGTTACCCAACGCACCTTTTCATCTTCATTTATTTCTAGCCTTAGCAACTTAGTCTTCTTAGCATTAATTTTAAACCTATTCTAGCACCCTGAACAGGCAAATCCTCAAGAAGCTCATTCACTTTACTCATACTTTCATCTAGGATGCTTAAATCATCAGCATAATGTAGGCACAGGAAAGATTTTCTTCCCCATTCGATTCTGTGTTCTTTCATTGCCTTTCCTGTGCTCCTTAAGACAAAGTCCATCAAAATACTCCACATAAAATTTGCATGAAACATCCCAAACATGGCAACTTGGAAACTCTACAATTTATACGATAAAAACAAGATAAATTTTGACTTTTTATAGTAAATTCTATCAAAATCCGGTCTTTCAATTTTGCTTCAGGGTTAGAAAAATACGTGGATTTTTAATATTATTCTGCAGCAGGCTAAATAACGTAATATGTTCTTTGGGAAATGGGATTTATTTTAATTGATTTTAAAAGAAACCTTGCTGTTCATTTAAGAAAAACAAAAATAATAATGATTTGACCTTTAATGTCTGGGTTCTAGTAGTATCAGGTCTTTGAACTTCGGGTCCGTCGTATTCCCCCCAGAAAATGGGTGAAAATGCGCCAGTATGGAGGGAAGTTCAGCGAACCCTAAATGACCAAGAAATCCAAGAGTGGCAAGCTCATAAGGACCAATCTATGTCTTTGATGTTTTACTCCCAAGCTAAAGACTGTTGGGGGGAGGAGGTTTATTTTAAATTTGGGCCGAATAAAGAGGATTTGAAGAATTTGTTGTTGGTAAGAGGGGATAGTTTGGATTTAGGTGAGAGAAGAAAAGTTTTGGGAAAGTTTAGGCTGGCGGCTGGCCCCTATTTTCGCCATATGTGTAGATGTGTGAATGAGAACTAATTTCATTTTGTATCCGAGCGTGAAGTGCTATCTGGTTCGCAGAATGAATGTTTTGGATGAGTGTTTGAGAGTGAATGCTGGTTAATTGAGCGGATGGCTGAGAGGAACGAATGTGCTATTCAACAGTTGTGTAAGTGTCCTCGTTTAGGGATTAAACATAGGGATTCATGTTTGAGGGGATAGCTTGTTACGGTTTTTAGGATTTCAATTTTATTATGATTAGTGTTTGTTGGTTAAAATGTTGAACCTTGGTATGTTTTTTTGTCTTTTTCATTTTTGATTTATATTATCTAAAGTTGTATTTTATGCCTGAGCTTTGTTTGTGGACTATATTCTGTGTTGCTATGGGCCGCAGGCTTTTTGCAATAAATCTCATCTTACCTATAAACATGTAGACTATCAAAAGAGCAAACCGACAATATCATAGAAATGGCTAACTGTGTTCAGTTGAGTAGTTATACTACTGTTTTGACTAGTACTACAACTATATCTAAGAGTATGAAGGTAAAATTTTCAGAGATATTTCTAAAAATTTCTATTGCATGGAAGGCAACCTGCCAACCGTATGCAGGTTGTCAAAAGGGCATATCAGCAATATCTTAGGAACAGTTACGTGTGTGAAATTAAAACTTACAACGCTTGTTTTGGGGATGTTGAACTAACCAAAAGACAATATTTGTGTTATAATACTACTACTTCTACTCCTACAACTACTACTTCTGCTACTATTATTATTACTGTTACTACTACTAATGACACTAAAGCTAAAGCTATTAATTTTAATTTCACTCCTCATGCTGCTACTATAACTACTGGTGCTACTACTAATAATAAACCTAAGGGGAATTAAGGCGAAAATTTTGGACAATATTGTAAGTTGTAACTGCATTGAAACTAATCGAAACACACTATGCCATAGATTGTCAAGAGGACGTATCGGCAATGCTTCAGGGCCGGTTGATAGTATTAAGTAAAAAACTTCATCGTGTGTTGAAAGGGATGTTGAAAAAAAAAGTGCTATGCGCATACTGCTGATAATACTACTACAACTATTGCTACTACACAAGCTAAGTGTATTCAGGTGAAGCTTTCCATGAATATTTAGGCGGATGCTGAACTAAATCAAAACGAACTATGATGTTGGGATTAGAAAATTCGATATTCCAAAAATAAACTTCGAAGCAAACAACTACATTGAATTAATTGACAGGTTATCCTGCGAAATAACGCCAACACCAATAGTGAATGATATGACTACAGAAGATTTGAAAAATAGGCTGAAAGAACCAGTATCAATTGTCTGGACTTTTACAGAGTTCCCATGTCACACACACACACGCTATGGAAAGATCTCTAGTAATATAGAGTCTTTGAATTCAGTGCCGGGGTTGGAAAAGGACCAAGTTTAGCATTAGTCTGCAGTAGAAAATATAAGACGTTCTTTGGGGTATACGTTGATTTTAAATACTATTTTGTACCACTTCTACTTTTAAATTTAAAATAAATCATGTGTAGGTAGAACAAAAATCCTTAAATATCTAACTCATAACTAATGGGACTCAGCAATATCAGGTGATTAGTATAGAGTAGCGCAAACATAAAAGTTCATGCAACAAAGGCACGAATTTTTTAGCGACATGCACGGAAGTGTACTTTTTCATTAAGAACCATGGCAACAGTGCGCCCATCTGGCAACACTACTGGGACTATAGACAAATACCAATTTGCATACAATAAAAATAGTTTGGAAAGCTTCAAGTCTTTCACTTAATCAAATGAATACTTTTCTCTAAATAGTATCCTAGAGAGACACGTAATTTACTTAAATTATCCGCATTAAGTGGAACTTGGTAAAAATCAATATCCATTACGAAAATTGATGGTTTTCATTCTCATATAACTAAATAGTTTATATAAACTTCTTACTTTTATTGTTCCGTGTAAACTAATCAATATTTGCTACAAAAAAAAAAAAAAACTTTCAAATGCAGTCAAATACCGACAAAAGTGGCAGAAATGAGATGACTTGTAACCACTTATTTTTATTTTTTTGTTATGGACGTAGTGACAAAATCCTACAGAAAAATACAATTTTAAACTAAAACAAATAAAACAGGGTAATAAATGTAATCTCTCTATAACTTAGAGCTTTCTAAATTACCCGAAAATCTATTTTGCGTACATGCAATTGGTCTGTTAATCCGACTAAAAAAAGAGGATTATAGGTAAACTGTAACTGGATTACCAAAGCCGCCCACTTGTCATACCGAGTGTAAAACACGCACCTCAATAAACATAAACTTGGGTAAGAAGCAATGGGTAAGGAGATGTAGACGCATCTGATTGAATAAGTAGATTTACATGGTTTCCAATTTAGGCGGGTCTTTCTATCAATGCATAATCTGGCCTTCCTGTCACTTTTAAACTGGAACTGACGAAAGACATAAAAAAATGAGCTACACTTTCAATGCTTAGCACAGGCTAAAACATTTTTCGGGTTAGAAAAATGTAAATTTTTAATATTAGCCGTAGTAGATAGCATAAGACTTACTTTGAGAAATAGGTTGATTTTTTAATCTTAGATACAATCGTTTTGAAAGTATCTCTAGTAATATGGAGTCTTTGAATTCAGTGCCGGGGTTGGGAAAGTACCAAGTGTAACAATAGTCTGCGGTAGACAACATAAGACGTCCTTTGGGGTATACGTTGATTTTAGATACCATTCCCGCTTTTAAATTTAAAATCAATCAAGTGTAGGTAGAACGAAAAATTTAACCTATACAGCTTTCTAAATTATTCGGAAATCTATTTTGGTTATATGCAATTGGTATGTTAATCCGATTAAGAAAGGAGGATTATAGGTAAACTGGGTCTGGGCTGCCGAGGCCTTCCATTTGCCATGCTGAGTGTAAAAGACGCACCTCAATAAGCGCAGACTTGGGTAAGCAAAGATTTAAGAACAATCTATTACAATTAATGCAGACGCATCTGATTAAGTTAGTAGCTTTACATGGTTTCCAGTTTAGTTCCAGTAGCGGTTCTTTTTATCAATGAATAATATGGACTTCCTGTCACTTACAAAACGGAACTGACTAAAAACACAAAAGATTGAGCAACACTTTCAATCCTCAGCTCAGCACAGGCTAAACTTTAAAGCCACGTTAAGGGATTTGAGATATAATTTTTTTTAGATAGGGCGAGGGGGATGAGTTGTCAGTGCACAAATTTGTGAAGAATGGGTGTTTTATGAGTATTAGGAACCTGGCACGGTTTGTTCAAATGGGCACGACCCAATGGTAGGGTGTTCTTTGATGATTATGTTTATGTTAGTTTTTTTCTTTTAATTGGTATTGTATGTTGTTTTCATTTTTAATTGTTTAATTGAATCTTTTAATTACTTTAAATTGTGTTTTCTTTTTTTCTTTTGTTCTTTGTGGTCAAGGCTCTGCGGAGCATTTGCGTCAAATAGACAAACACATAAACATACATTTGAGAATCTCAGATTTAGTTTAGAAATAAGAAATGTTGATCTATGTTTGTTGAATCGTGATTTTTGGCCAAAGCCATCATAAAGGTATCGGACGGCTCCATTTGGATTTTTTTAATTTGTTATGATTTTTACCAGGGGAGACTTCTATATGCATCCCAGACTACCGCCCCAGTTTGCCAGAAACGCCGAATGTAGACGCGGCTTGACCATTTTTGTCTTGTCTTTGTTTTAACGAAATACACTAAAGACAATGGTACCGAGCTGAATCCCCTTTATAATTTATAGTTACTTCTCAACATTTTCCTTCTCTAACAGAGGTTGAAATCCAATTTGTCTATAAAATAGAAAATAACTCCGTCATTATTTTACCCAGTATGTTTCTGGGAAAACAAATTTGGGAAATATGGATTCTTTCTCCTAATCAATCCAACGGATTTCCGCAATACTTTTCTTCTTGATACTTCCAGAATAACACATGTCGGCGCTTGCTATTATTCTTCAAAGAGGATGCAAGCCAACAAAAAGTATTACCTGAAAAGTATAACCCCCCCCCCCAAGGGCGTAGCCAAGATTTTTTTTCGGGGGGGGGGGGGTTTACTAATTTTTTACTTTTTTTTGGGGGGGGGGTTACTAATTTTTGACTCAGTTTTCGACTAATTTTACTGATTTTTACCTAGGTTTTACTAATTTTCGACTTATTTTCGACTCTGTCAAAAATTTGGGGGGGGGGGGTCAAACTGGGTACCCCCCCCCCCCCTGGATACGGCCTTGCTCCCCCCCCCCCAAAAAAAAAAAATAGTTAGGCAGCTTTTAGTGTTCAAGTTATTAGCTTGAGAAGATTGTGCATAGTTGTAATAAAGAGGCGACCCCCCCCCCCTCAAAAAGGGGGGACTGATCCTGATGAGAACTGAGCCATACAATTCAGCACAATACATAGCCTTATAGAAGAGGTTACAAGTCTCTAATTTCAAAAATGCGAAATTTTGTTTGTTTCAAACAGTTCGTGGTAACGAACTGTAAGCAAGGAGCGACTCGGCTCAATGGTAACCGAAACTCTAAAAAACAGGATTTTGATACTAATACATACATCAAAAGAATAAAATTTTTATGCCGATTTCAAATATATAAGATTCATCAAGTTTAATCTTACCCATCAAAAGTTACGCGCCTGAGAAAATTTGGCTGATTTTCGGGAAAAGGGGGAAAGACCCCCTAAAAGTTATAGAACCTTAATGAAAATTACACCATATTCAGCGTATAAGAGAACCCTACTGTAGAGGCTTCAAGCTCCTATCTACAAAAATGTGGAATTCTCCATTTTTTGCCAGAAGAAATATCACGGATGCGTGTTTATTTTTTATTTTTTTTTTTTTTCCTTTCCCTAGGGATAATCGTATTGACCCAGTGGTCCTAGAATATCGCAGGAGATCTCATTGGAACTAAAATTAAAAGTTCTAGTGCCCTTTTTAAGTGACCAAAAAAATGGAGGGCAACTAGGCCCCCTCCCACGCTCATTTTTTCTCAAAGTCACCCAATTAAAATTTTGAGATAGCTATTTTGTTCAGCATAGTCGAAAATCTAATAAATATGTTTTTTAGAATGACTTAATCCCCCACAGTTCCTAGGGGAAGGGCTGCAAATTATGAACTTTACCCATTCCTTACATATTGTATTGGTTATTGGGAAGTATACAGACATTTTCAGGAAGGATTTTTTCTGGTGGGGGGGCTAGATGAGGGGGTTACTCGGGAGAATCTTTCCGTGGAGGATGTTTCTTTGGGGTAAGGGACATTTCTATGAAGGGGGCGTCGGATTTCCAAGCATTATTGGTATTGACTAAGGGGAGAACCCATTCATATACGTAATAACATATACGTAATAAAAAAAAACACACAAAAAAACAAGCGATACGGCTCAATAGTAATCGAAACTTTTAAAAACGGAATTTGGATGTCAATAAATGTATCAAAAGAATGAGCTTAATGCTGATTCTAAATATATAAATTTTATTAAGTTTAGTATTACTCATCAAAGGCTACGAGCCTGAGAAAATTTACCCGATTTTTTAAAGAGGGGGGGAAAATCCCCTAAAAGTGAAAAAATTTTATTGGAAATCACAACGTCTGATTCAGCCTATCAGAAAAACCCTATTACAAAGGTTTCAAGATCATATCTGCAAAAATCTGCAACTTCGTATTTTTTGCCAGAAGAAAAATATAAGAATATAGAAGTTCGTTACGTAAATTAATTTGTAAATTACGTCAGAACCAAATTTAGAGACAGCCATTTAACAAAAGAAAAGTAAAATTTTTATGCAAATTTTGTTTACTTATTCAATGACGGTGAGCCAAAATAAAAGCTGCATTAATTAAAAAACGATCAGAAATTAAATACAAAAATAGGTTTTTTAAACTGAAAGTAAGGAGCGACATTAAAACTTAAAACGAACAGAAATTATTCCGTATATGAAAGGGGCTGTCCCCTCCTCAACCCCTCTCTCTTTACGCTAAAATTTGACTCTGTCTCACAACTTTATTTTTTAAAACAAAAAAAAAACTTTAGCGTAAAGAGCGAGGCTCTGAGGAGGGGACAGCCCCTTTCATATACGGAATAATTTCTGTTCGTTTTAAGTTTTAATGTCGCTCCTTACTTTCAGTTTAAAAACTTGCTTTTTTTTATTTAATCCGAGAAAAGACTGTCACGGCGTTCATTGCTGTTTGTTCAGTTTTATGTTTTTTAGAAGCGATCAACCAATGGTGCTAAGAGCATTGAAAAAGCTTGTTTGAACGAAAATTTTTAGCAGTGCCCAATAACAAAAAGACAGAGCCATAGAAAAATGCCAATTTCTTATATTTTGACCGGCAAAGAAAAAAAGAACAATTTTGGCTCCACCATGGCCGATCCAATCGGCTTAAAACTATTGAAAGAATATTTGTAGTACTTTTTAGTCCCAGATGCCACATTGTCACGTGGCAGTGCCAATTCTAGCCTCGCTTGTGCCCGAAAAAATTTTGTTGAGCACCCCCCCCCCCCCACTCTTGTCTCCAAACAACTTTCAGACCTAACTAGCAAAATTTTCATTCAATAGAAAAATTCCTTTATTAAATTGTTTTATTTATTGAAATACGACTTTTCCGACTTTATATGGGAAAACATATGGGAGAAATTAAGTTGCTTTAAACTTGCTAATTTTACTTATACTTACTGCCAACTGCACTCTCTATTTTCTTTTAATAAATCAAAATAACAAAATTATAAAGTGATTATAAATGCTGGATTATCTATTTGAAATGTTACACCCCTAAAATTTCTACGCCTGGGACAAATGCCCCCTCTGTCCCCCGTAAAACCACCTCTGTTGCGTCGCATAATATTCGTCCCTGTTCACGGGTAGAAAATTAATTGGCAAACCAAAACTTTCGAACTAAGCAATACTCCAAAGAAAAACAATTAGAAGAACCAAGAAAACAGGTATAAAGTCACTGGAATAAAAAAAAAAAAGAAGAAATATAGCCCGTATAATTATCAAGGGGTTCACAACACAAATGAAGAAGGAAATATAAGAGTGAACCAGTAAACTGCTAAAAACAACGTGGGCTTAAGAAACAAACAAATCCAGAAGGCAGAAACCTCTTAAAATCAAGGCAAAAAAAGAAAAATCTAATAGAATTTTCTTAACCAATAAGGGAAGTAGCCCAGATAAAGCAACATGAAAGTACAATTCACTTAGTCAGGCTATAATCTGGATCGCAACTGAAAAAAAAAACATACAAACAAAAACAGAGACCAAACAAGAAAAAAAGAGCTAATTGTCTCTTGGGATAATAATCCTCTTTTTCACGTTCAATGTAGTATTTCTTCTGTCCCCTATTCTTAACTGATTCACCTCATGAATTAGTAATATCAAGTAGCCGAGTTAAATGCTGCAACGACACGCTCACTGTTTAAAATATTACCAGAAACTGAATTAATAGGTATCTCTATTCATTCCCAAATCTGGAAATTTTCAGTTTTTATTTCTATGACCTCCCTCACTCATTGTATACCCTATGACCCTAATCATTACGAATAACTATGACCACTGTATATACTGGTCAAAATGGTTGAGGCGATTGAAAAAAATATTCAGCCAGCGCAGGATCAGAATTTTTTTTTTTTTTTTTATTGCTTTAATTTAGGCTTCGTCGATGGGATTCCGTCCGACGTTCAAGAAGTCGTTCCTGGAATTGCTGGTAAGTGTGATCACTATAAGACTTACCATGGATTCTGACGCTCGACAAGTCGATAAGTCGACAGGCCAGAAAGTAAACCAAATAAAGCGACACCAAAGTACAATTCAGTTACTTAGGCCAAAATTTGGAATGTAACTGAAAAAAAAATAACGACCAAACAAGCAGCGACCAAAAAAACAGGGAAAAAGCAGCTGATTGTTTTTTGGGAAAATACTCCTCATATTCACGTTCAACGCAGTATTTCTTCTGCCTCCTATTCTTAACATATTCACCTCATGAACTGGTAATATCAAGTAGCCGAGTTAAATATTACAAGAAACTGAATCAATATGAAGGTGTCCTATATCCCCATGCATTGCCAGATCTCGAAAATTTTACTTTTTATTTCTATCGCCTCTCTCGCTTATTGTATATAATCTTAATCATTTGAAATAGCTGTCGCCACTCCACATGCTTGTCAAAATGGTTGAGGCAATTTAAAAAAAATATATCCAGCAAGCGTAGGGTCGGAAGTTCTGTTTTTTTTATTATTATATGTTTGAGCTTCGTCGGTGGGATTTGATGTTCAATAAAGAGTTCCTGGCCAGGCCGTATCCAGGGGGGGGGTTACCCGGTTTGAAATACCCCCCCCCCACCCCGAAATTTTTGACCGAGTCGAAAATTAGTAAAATTTTAGTAAAAATTAGTAAAATTAGTCAAAACCCGTGTCGAAAATTAATAACCCCCCCCCCAACAAAAATCCTGGATATGCTCTTGGTTCCTGGAGTTGCTGGCAAGTGTGATCAATATAAAATTTATCATAAATTCCCGGAATTGTTGGTAAATGCGATCAGTATGCAATTTACCATGGATCCCAGCGCCCAAAACATTATCCCTAGAATTGCTAGTATGTGTGATCGATGTAAAAATTTACCATAGATTCCGACATTCTATAAGTTGCTCCTGGAATTGCCGGTAGGTATAATCAAAGCAAAATTTACCCTGCGTTCCGATGTTCAATAAGTTGTACCTTGAATTGCTAGTAAGTGCTGTCAATGTAATAATTTACCATAAGTTGCAACATTCAATTAATCGGTCTTGGAGTTGTGGTAAGTGTGATAAATATTACATTTGCCGTTGGGTTCGAAGTTCAATAAGTCGTTCCTAGAATTTCTGGTAAGCGTGATCAAAGTTTGAACCAGTGCAGGGAGTGGGCCGAGTGGTGGGACGATCGAGGGACTCGAAAAAGCGCCGGAGAGGCAATTTGTTGAAATGCAGTTGACAAATAGCCCATTGCACAGGTCTCCCAATCTTCAGTTCAAGACGATGCAGCACCCCGTTTTGAACTCCAGTATTTAAAATGAGCCATCAAACATCTCTCTATGATGTTCTGCTAAGCCGCTAGCCCTGGTAAAAGAAAAAGAGGGGATATGAGTGCTACCCATGTCAAAGAGCAATTTCCCTTCTTGTCTTCAAGTCTCCTTTATATTGTTTTCGACCACGCTAGGTCTAATAGTGCACTTTTCATTTCGATCTCACGCCATCATCGAGGGGTTTCCAACTTTTCTTTGAAATCACCATAAACTAGTCCTCGCAATACATTTTTGCTCTTAATATTAAACGCAAGAATAGTTACCATTCCTTAATCAGTGTTAGATGGTAATTTTTTCTCATGCGACAGTTTTTTTTAACATGTTTTCGACTTTTGGCTACTACGGGCCGCGTTTTGCTTGCAGCTATTTCTGCAACCATGAACCTTAAACAACTAGTTTTATATTATCTTTTAAAAGGAATATTTGACCTACTATAGGCTAGGGTTCGTTCTTTATAAGACCGCTTCAATCCCGATGCATAAGTGTTCTGTTACATTCTCCCCATTTATAATGAAATACACCAATCCTTTATGTATCTTTAAAATACATTTGATTTTAATATTTCAGTTACTATGGGCTAGAGTTCGTTCACTATTAGCAGCAAATAGCTACCATTCTTGATTCAGTGTCAGATGACAAAATCTGTTTATAAGGCAATATTTTTTTCAAAATATGTTGTTTTTTAACTAGGCTGCGATTCACCTAGGTTACCGCTTTAGCTGCAACCATGATAATTGTTGAGACGAACATTAGAGAATCAGGCACTAGTAATTCAATAATAGCACCATACCCCAGAAAAGCGACTTTTCAAAAGATGCTTGTATTGTCTTAACTTTTAATTACTGCATGCCGCGGTTTGTTCTTTACTAGTTTTCAGTTATCTCTACAACCATGATACCGATTAGACTTATATAGTCCCCATTTATAATGGACTATACCAATCTTTTATGTAATTTTTTACTATCATTTATTCAAGAATTTTAAATATTTTGAACTAGGAACCATAATAAACGACATTTTAAAATTTTGGGGTATTTTTTTAGTTTAAATTAAAAATTTAGAATTGTTGAAACCTTAAAATTATTGTTGTGTTTTATATGATGTACTTTTGATTTTGATCTGGCACCATTTTTACAGGTTTCGGGCTATTTTGTTGGCATACTATTTGCCGTGTTGGTCTTTTACTAGGCTAGAGCTAGATGTAGCAATTTTCTTTAAATTGAGCCATTAGACGACTTTCTAAGTTTCAGTGCTTCGTTAGCTGCGGAGAAAAAAAGAAGAGAAAAACATATTTTCGATATTGAGTATTCTGGTTTTAGCCACTTTCCTTGTTTTTCAAGTCTATGGATTTTCTTTTTGTTCAAGCTAAGGGACTGTCAGTTTCCTTCATAGAGTTTTCGGACAAGGCGCTGACACAATTTCTTAGTTTCGGGCTGTTGCAGCCACTGCAGCTACCACTGCAACCACGATTAATTGCACCACAGTTGTATGGGATAAATTTTTAAACATTATTACGACATAGATCCGGGTTGCAGCGGTAGCTAGCAGCCTAGTAAGAGACGATCACGTCCAATGTTAATAAATAGCCCATAACTCCTAGAAATACAGTCAGATCAAAACAAGAAGTACACCATTAGAACCGCCTTGTCCGAAACCCTCATAAAGCAGACTTTTTGCCCCTTGGCTTAAACAGCAAGGGAAATATATTGCCTTGAAAATCAAGAAAAGTGGCAGCTACTACAACATTCTGCCTAAACGGCACCTTTTTCCTTTTTTTTGTTTTCCGCGGATAGCTTGGCACTGGAACATCGCAGAGAGTTGTTCAATGGCTAATTTTAAAGGAAATTAATGGGGTGAAAAACTTTTTGTCATTAAAACAAATTCTTTTTAAAATAGAATCAATTTTTTTACTTCAAACTGCATATTTCATGTTAAAGATCGATCAATGACGTTATAATCGTAGGTTGTAGCCAGGTCTTCTCTTAATATTCCAACTAAGAAAAAGCCATAGGCTTTTTCCTGTTTGTAATTTCACATTAAACAAAGAACAGATCAGATCAGACCGAGAACAGACCAGATCAGACCGATAATAGTAGAAAAAGCCAAGACAGATAATTCAAGTGATTGAGGTAAATCTGGGATAGGTCCTTTTGTAGCATTGTATAATACATGTTTAGAATCAAAACACACAAAACATACGAAGCTGAAATTGGGATAACGCGATGTTGTAATTGGGATAAGTATCCATAATTTGTTTAAATGCGAGAATCAGGAGGGGGGCTAAAATTCTCCATCAAAATTTACTGTCTTCGGTTAGGGCAGCTACAAATTCACTTTGGACGATTTTTTGGGAGGATGGTAGTAAAGAGTGACCTTAGAAGACAAAACAAACAAATATTATTAGTCAATTTCAAACATGGAATATTCCTTGCGACAAGTGGGATTGAACCTGCCACCCTTGGATCAGGATGCGCAACTTTATCCACACGACATCGCAAGGTGTTATGAATAATAATTCTTCCGAGGATTTAGTAATTTACTTAATCAGTAAAATTTTAATGGCTAATGCACATAGTTTAACTAGGATGGACACGAATATATAACATGATGCCTTTTTTTATCCTCTTTCGTAATTTAATAATTGCTTCTGGAGGAATATAATTTCGAGCCCCTAATGGGGCCCCAAAAGGTAAAATAGTTCATGGTAACCCAAATTTTAAAAATACATTCTTAAAAAAAACTGTTTAGAGAGAAAAATTGCCATTTATAACCTATTCAGAATTGGTAATTATTATTTCAAGAACTCTTAATATTGCATTGCAATACTATTATGCAAACAAATTTGCAGAATTTCTAAAGAACCAGAATCCCCTCAATAACGATGTCAGTGCGACTGTAACATCAATTTTTTTTCGATTTTGTTAAATGAAAAACCGAAAATGCTACCGAGTTTTTTTTATTTTTAATGAAGATATAAAGTACATTTTGAAATTCAGGAAAAAAAAATTTCATTTTTTTATTATCCTCAGCGAAGACATGAAAAAGGACTTTTTTTCCTTTGCTCCTCCCAGGGGTGACTGTATCGAGCCAATTATCCTATTTTGTTTTTAAATATAGTCTTTTTAAAAATAGATTTCCTCCCCTCCATCATAGATGGAGGGAATATCCCAAAATTCGTATAAGAAATTTGTTTTATTTGTCTTAATTGTTCGTTGGTGCGCATGTAGAAATTACATGTAGAGATGCGCTTGGGGAACTTCCCCGGCTGAATTTTCAGCCGAGTTGGAATTCTCCAGGGAATTTTCGCAAGGGGTGGGGAAGGATTTTTCCCAGGAGAAAATATCAATGGGGAAACTTTCCGCGGTGTAAGCTGCCATTGCAGGGGGGGGGATTCCCGCGAAAAAATTTCCACATGAGGGGAATTCCGCCATGATCTGCAAGACGATCAGAAATTAAATAAAAAACGATCTTACTAATTTAAAACGATGTTCCTACTTCCAAGTCTGTGTTCTTTTTGGTAAGTACACCTATTTTGATTTGAAATACATGATCATAGAAAATAATTTGGAAGTAATAGTATATAGTACATGGAAGCATAACAGCAAATTAAAAAAAAAGTGTTGATCTATTTTGGCCTAATTTTGATAACAATAAATACATCAAATGAATAAGCTTTTTATGCTGATTCCACTGATATAACATCTATGAAGTTTAATGTCACGCATCAAAAGTTACAATCCTTTAAAAATTTACTTGATTTTCGGGGGGGGGGGGGTATTTTGCATTAAATGAAATTTCAACGGTGAGCGGGGTACCATAGAATAGAATATCTATATTAGAACTTGCCACAATGCAGGGGAGAGAGGACTTTCCTTCGGCTTGGAAGGATTCGAGCTCATCAAACACTTGGTGGTCTTGCCATGGAATTGCCGGGAAGCATCATCAAAGCATAATTTACCGTGGGCTTCAATGTTCAATAAGTTGTTCCTGGAATTGCTACCAGAGCGATAAATGTTAAATTTACAACAAGAGAAAAATTTATCATTTACCACAAAATTCCATTTTTGGGCTTTAAAGAGGGATTTCAACGTTGAAGTCGCTCGTGGAATTGCTGATGAGCGTAAAGGTTAAAAAAAGGTAAGAATACAGTACTGGACTTTGAAGTCCCTACCGATGGTGCTGATCAACACATCATGGCCCTTCCGCGCAGGAAGTGCAATAGGGGGTTGGGGGCCAGCTATACTTTACTTTCACATACCCTTTCCGTTTACCTTCTACATGTTTTTCCATGTACCCATTTAGAGCTGGTTTGACTCTGGTTGAGCTTACAGAGTCATCACACTGACTCCCGTTCCAAACTAGCCAGCCAGCGACACTAGGACTCAAACCCCTGTCCTAAAACACAAAGAACTTCAAGTCTAGCAAGCTAACCACTTGGATGTGGACAGTGTGGACTGATGAATGTGGATAGTCCTAAAACACAAAGAACTTCAAGTCTAGCAAGCTAACCACTTGGATGTGGACAGTGTGGACTGATGAATGTGGATAGTGTCAAATTTACCACAAGAGAATGGAATATCAGCACCACTTCTAATTTATGTGTGCTTTTTTCCGGAATGCAGGAAACTGCAAAAAGCTTTTATAAACTCAAAGCAAGTTACAATATTGTGCTTGGGCAAAGTTCTTTTCAATTTCCCCTTTTGGACCGGTATCTAGGAAAAACGATATAATATTTAGTCTACTTCGGCTCTACATTACGAGCATCTAGATTTTCAAACGTCTCTTTTTTTATTTGCCACTGTTGGACTCGATCGGGTGACCTTTTACAAAAGAAAAGCTCGCTTAACCAAAGAAGTTCCGAGTCAGTACGATCTGGGGATTCTTTCCTAAGAGCATTGCCTCTTCTCGGACTTTTTTTCTCCAGCTCAGCAGATCTTTATCATTAATACCTCAATAGAAATTTAAAAAAAAAAAATTGGACCTCTTAACAAGGTCGATTACAATCTCAAAAAACATCAAATCTTTTGTTTACCCCCCCCCCCCCTATATAATTCAGAATTTTGGTTTTTAGATTTACAGTTTTTGCAGAGTAAATCTATGCTGTTCTTGGGTATTTTAAGCGTTTATCTTAATTTTAGCCATTTCTTACACTATGTGTTACATGGCGATAAACGATTTTGGACTATGTTTTAGTTGCTATGGTATTTTTTTTATCCCAATCTTGATATGTAGGCCTATTTAATCCGAGAAAAAAATGAATTCCAACAGAGACAAAAACATAATGGGGACGAAAAAGTGTATATACCTCATCTAAAGATTGACGAAAATATGGCACGTTAATTTTGTCCTTAATTAAAACTAAATTCCCTTTTCGATAATGATAAGTATACATTAAATATATAACGAACAACAGTACATCATGCAACATGCGTCAACTTCTAAATACAAACCTTCTTTTTGACGTGACCTCTGTGTCGATGAAGGCTTCCATTCAGCTAAAGAGAGAAGATTCTGGAGACATGATAAATGTTAAAATTTGATATTTTCTATATGAGCACTTTAACACCTAAAACTCCCCAAAAAGATTTTGGAGATTCCGGAGACATGATAAATGTTAAAATTCGATATTTTCTAAATGAGCACTTTAACACCTAAAACTCCCCAAAAAGATTCTGGAGATTCTGGAGACATGATAAATGTTAAAATTTGATATTTTCTATATGAGCACTTTAACACCTAAAACTCCCCCAAAAGATTTTGGAGATTCCGGAGACATGATAAATGTTAAAACTCCACATTTTTCTATACGAGCACTTCAACACCTAAAACCCCCCAAAATAGATTCTGGAGACATGATAAATGTTAAACTCCATATTTTTCTATATGAGCACTTTAACACCTAAAACTCTCAAAAAAATGAGTAAAATTTTTGCCTCTGGTAAATGTCCCAGGTCATAGGAAAGGTATTTGAAAGAGTGGCAGGGAAAAGCAGTTTCCAAAATACGAGGAAGGCGTGGATGAGCCTTATGCTAATAAATTTTATTGGTAACAAATAACTTTAATTTACATACTTGAAACCAGTATGAGAATAAGATTATTTTGCTTATATATCATCTTCAGACATCCTTTTTGCATCAATTCAACAACGAGAGAAAAGGCAAGGTTATTTAGCTTCTTATTTTGAGATACACTTAAGGAAAATTTTTAGTGGTTTACGAATATACAAAAATTACCCAAAATACTAAAATATATACACAAAAGTAGTAAATTTATCGTTAATTATCTTCTCATCTTAAGATAGACTTAAACGGAAATGTAACTGGATTATGAATATACGAAAATAAACATGAATAAAAAATTATACAAAAAAAAAAAACAGAAATAAGCAAAACCAAACAAGAATAATAGAAAACACGCAAAAACAGCTAAAAATAAACAAACAAAACAAATGGAATTTAACCTAGAAGTAAATGACAGTAATCTCTCTTTTCCCTTTTATGGTACTAAATGATGCTTAGAAATGCTGAGTTTGTTCCCTTTTCAGTTTGGTTAATTGAAGGACTTCATCAGAATAGACTTCGTCGATCCATTTATGATGTAAATCCGATTTAGAAATTTAATATAAGTCAATTTACTATTGCTCGACATTTGTGTCTGAATTACATAGACAGGAAGATGTGATACCCATGAGTTTTGGCAGCGATACATCAGATGGCATTAAATTACCCTGAAAAAGTTCCCAAGAAAACAGATAGCTCAAGATGTAATTTTGGTTTTTTAACTTTTATCGCATGGAAGGGGAGGTGGATCACATGAGTCTTGGCTGCAGAACATCAGATGACGTTAGGCTACGCTACAAATGATTCCCAGAAAAAGGAAAAATTTAGGATTTATTTTGATCTTTTTAAATATTATTTAACTATTATCGTATGAAAAGGGCGAGGTGGATCGCATGATTTTTTTTGCTACGGTATATCAGAAGGCGTTAAGTTAGTCCGCGAAAAGTACCAAGAAAACAGAATGACTTAAGATGTAAATTTGTTTTTTTAACTTCATCGCATGGAAGGGAAGAGATGGTTCACTTGAGTCTTGGCTACGAAACATCAGAGGACGCTAAGTTAGGCCACAAGAGGTTCCCAAAAAAGGAAAAACTTAGGATTTAAGTTTGATTTTTTTCTTTTTTTACTATTATTTAACTGTTATCGCATGAAAAGGGAGAGGTGGATCGCATGATTTTTGGCTAGGGTATATCAGAAAGCATTAAGTTAATCCACGAAAAGTACCAAGAAAACAGAATGACGTAAGATGTATATTTTTTTTTTTTTTGCTTTTATCGCATGGAAGGGGAGAGATGGTTCACTTGAGTCTTGGCTACGAAACATCAGAGGACGTTAATTTAGTCCACAAGAGGTTCCCAAAAAAGAAAAAACTTAGGATTTGAGTTTGATTTTTTTTTTTTTAACTATTATTTAACTGTTTTCGCACGAAAAGGGAGAGGTGGGTCACATGATTTTTGGCTACGGTACATCATAAGGCGTTATGTTAAGCCGTATAAAGCTTCCCAGAAGACAAAACAACTTCAGAATAAGTATGGTTCATTAACTGTTATTTACCTGTTATTACATAGAAGGGGAAACGTGTTCATCATAAGTTTGGCTACGGTCCATCAGGAGGCGCTAAGTTAACTTTTACCGCATGGAAGGAGAGAGGTGGTTCACATGAGTCTTGGCTATGGAACATCATAAGGCGTTAAGTAAGGCCGGAAAAAGTGTCTTCGAAAATGAAACATCTTAAGATCTTATTATACTTTTAAAACTATTATTACGGATGAGTTGTTTCATCAAGGAGTAAAATATTAAAAACGAGCTCCCCCTCCCCCCAAAAAATACAAGATTAAAATACAAAACGAATATCAATTATCCTATTTATAAGGGAGGGAGGCTACGGTCTCCTCAAGAACACTGCTCACCACAAATATATGATAATTTAAAGTCGTCTTAAGTGTTAACACTGCTCCTTACTTTCACTCGGAGGAATAATTTTTTGTTTGTAATTTAATGTCCTTTTTTTCTATTAAATTAAGATTTATACTGGTTGATTAATTATTTTTGGCAGAAAACATTCCTATTCATATAGCTATTATTATGGAAAACAAAAATGATAATGCCCAAAACTCTTTAGGTCGATGGGAAATTTGCTTGCCTTTCTGTAGAGAGCAGAAACAATTCAATTAGAGTCTAACAAAGGAAGACTAATGCCTATCCTGACTCTGAAAGTATGCATTGGCTATATTCTATCTCATCTCTTAAAGAAAAGCGGATAGAAGGCTGGCTAGTCGTAATAACGACTGAATAGGAAATGTTCAGTTTAGCTCAATAGCAAATCTTAACTCAATATGGAAAGCAAGGGTAACGCAAATAAACCTAAGAAAGGAGGTGCAGATACATTCCTTAACCGATTCACATAAACGTGTTCAGTTTACATACAGCCTAAATGCTTTAACTACTGCTAATACAACTAACAACTCACCGCAGCCCCAAGCCTCCTAAGGCCAACCTAGCCAATCACGCTCCTCCTCCATCCCAATTTATTCAAAGCCTAATTATTTACACCCTCCCCATGAGGCTCTTAAATACTTTCCTGGGCCACACAAAAATGCACAGATAAAATTGAGAGCATAAATACTCTTAGTAACAGCCAATACACACGAGTATAAAAAAAACCTATCGTAGGAAGTTGGCCCGTCTCCATTTGTTTTGCATTTTTAAATGTGTTTTGTGTTTTTGAACAATCAAGAACACAGTTCCTTATTTCGGGTCTTACGTTATAAATAATACAGACTTTCGTGTTAGCTATTCAGCATCACAAAGCATCAATATTATTGGAAAAGACAATGGTTTGAAAACTGGGTGTTAAAATTTATCAAACTGATTGCTTATTATCAGCGAATTAAATTCTAAGGAAATATCAAAGAGACTAGGAGAAAGAAACTAAATAATAATGACACAATATGATTTTCATTTTATACTCAAAGGTGTAGTTAGGAGGCAAGGGGGTACAATTGTCTATGGACACAGTTTCTGATAGAAAACCACTAAAAAAAGTGTTGTTGTTTTTTTTACCCCCATGGCAGTTTAGGGGGAAGGGGGCAATATCTCTCCAGAGTGCGGAGAAATCTTCCTTCGCTTTTGGTCATACGGGAATTCATCTATGCATGTAAATTCATCTATGCATTAACACTCACAGCTGAGGACTCCATTGGACAAATTATTCTTTATAAAATACAATGTAAGCCATTTGACACACTCCTCGAAGGATCTCAAAATGGAATGAGGGGAAATATGTATTATGTACATTAAAAATACAAACTATTTAAATACAATAATTTTTAAGTCTGTATGATAAGAGAATTAGAAACAACAAGAGTAAATAGTAAGAGTAAACAAAAGAGTAAAAAGAAACAATGGAAGAGTAATAGAAACAAGAATAAACATTGAGTTAAAAGAGTAACAGTAAACAATGGAAGAGTAAATAGAAACAAAGAGGAAAAGGCCTTCACCTTAGACGAAGTTTCATGAATATCCATCCCTTCTGTGTCTGAGATATCTTCATCGGCTTCATCTTTTTCTTCTTCGTCCATAGTCACATCTGCTGGCCCCCTTGGTGCTTCACCAGTGCAATCAGGTGGCATTCTTTCAGCACACTTTTTATGGGCATTATAGTGACAGTCCTTGCAGCGTAGGCCTTGCTTATAGAAACCCTTAAGAAGCTTTTTGCATAGTTGGCATATCGTTGGTTTTGTGTATGTATGTACCTTTAACAGAATAGTTTCTTACAAAATCATTGCACAATAATAATATAAATCTTACTATTTTAAGACATTATCTAATTTTGTTATTTAGCTTTTAAAAAACAAAAAAGTAGAAAAACAGTTTTTAGTTTTGGCTTTGTGTTGTTAAAGGAATCGAGGTCGAGATCGATGACCACTCAAGCGGTCTTTGGTCAACTTCAATACACTCAAGCAGGGGCGGATCCGGATCCAGGCGAAATAGGTTGATCCGATAAAAACAAATTTGGGGGGGGGCGCAAAATAGGTTGATCCGATAAACTTGCGTTAGGAGCAAGTTTAATTAACGCTAGGGGTGGGTGCACCCCCGCCCCCTAATCCGCCACTGCACTCAAGTTGCTTCAAGCCCTTTTTTAACAATACTGTAATAAATAAATGAAATACATGTTTATTAATCAACAAACATATACATTTACAAATAACAAATATTTATTAATTAAAACTAAGTAATAAATAAGAAACACTAAAATGTTTCTTTTTACTTTCTTACAAACTTCCAATGAAATCTTGGTATAAACGGATATAGAATATACAACTTGGTAACTATAATTTTGTTAGAAATGATAATTCTAAGTACAAAAAAAAGAAGAATTCAAAACAATAGCTTCTTTGATATGGAGACAGAATTCATTAATTCCCTAAGATGAGGTCAGCATTGCTACAACATCTAGCAGTGGAAGAAGAGGAACGTTATTTTGGAAGTTTTTAGAAAATCAGTAATCAATAAAGCTTTTTGTAGAACTTTTCCTTCTTTTCAAATTATTTCTGATAACGAGAAAATAAAGCTTTTGGAAGTGATTACACACTGAGTGGTCCTTCTATTAGGCAGGATTATACCCATTTAGAAGCAAATCAGTAGACACTAGGGTACGTGAAACATTTCTAAATAAATCTTAATTACAAAAACATAAATATTGAGAAAAAACAATTAGTTCTTTATTGTACATGTTTTTGTTGATACGGTTTGAAAAGGCATCAGTCATTCAGGTTCCAGTAGAAATAGCTAAACCACGATAGTAATTCATAAATTTATAGACATATAACGCACGGCTTAAATATGATAGTTATTGTTTTTTAAGTTTCAATTTCCCCCTTTGCTTTCATTAGAAAAACTTGCATATTTTTTTATCAGTTTTTTTTTCAAATTGCTACTACAACTATTAACACCTCATTGCAGGGCAAAGCCGCTAGAGGCCAACACAGCTACGCACTCTCCTCCTCCATCTCAATCTACTCAAAACCTCCCTCTTTACACCCTTCAAAGAAGCTTCCGTTTCCCTTAATGTTTTCCTTACGACATCCTCCAAATCCCATTCATAGACGAACTCCTTTTCGCTTGGCCCTAGATAGTTGGCCGACAAGAACGATCTTTGTTAATCTATCACATTTCGTACGGAGAACGTGTCCCAGCCATCTCAACCTTTCTCTCATTATAGCCCAAGAAAGCGGGATTAAATTTCATTTTCGTACAGCTTACTGCTTGAGATATGGTCAGTCAGTTGGGCTATGGAAACATCTTGCAAATCATCCTCTGTCTTTTGGAGAAACCACACTTTATAACCATACTTGACCATAGTCATCGCCGTAGCTTCCAGTATTCTAATCTTGGTTCCAAGATTCAGCTTTCTATTCTTCCAAACTTTTTTCAACTATGAAAAAATTTCCCGGGCCTTGGCTATTTTACTTTCAAAATACAGCAACTGCATAATCACAAACTTAACATTCGCTTTCACTTTTGCCGCATCTCTATTGTATAATTTTACATTTATAATGTTCAAAATCCATTCAATTGGAAATTGGGAATATGTTGGTAAATTGTATACTTCACTTTTTTACATTCTGCATTCTTTTTACTTTGTCAACCACTTTTCTTTTTACTGCCTACATTCCAGACAGGTTACCGCTTTAAAAGAAGAAGTATTTAAGATAAAATTTTTGTAGGAAAGGGCCATTATTTTTAGTTGTTATTTTTTTAAGAATTTTGGGATAAATATTACCCTGCTGGAAAGAATATATTCACGGCTTGATAAAATTCTTTTGGTCCTAGCCAGAAAGAAATCAAAACCTTTGTGGGGGTAGGTCCTGGCAATTATATTTTTTTCACGTTGGAGGTAGAATTTAGAGGATTATTGGAGTAACCTACCATTATGGAGGTTATTACTACTACTACTACTATTACTAACAACTAATCGCAGCACCAAGCTGCCTGAGGCCAACACAGCTACGCACGCTCCTCCTTCCTCCCAATCTATTCAAAGTCTCCCTCTTTAAACCCTCCCAGAAAGTTTCCATTTCCTTTAAATCTTTCTTTAAGACGCTCTCCCACCCCAGACAAGTACGACCTGCTTTCCCTTTAGCTCTTGACGGTTGACCGAAAAGGACAATTTTTGGCAATCTGTCATCCTTCATCTGCATAGCGTGCCCTAGTCATCTTAAACTTTCTTCCATTATATCCCTAGAAAGCGGTATTGAACCACATTTTTCATACAGCCTACTGTTTGAAATACGGTCAGTCAGCCGGGTACCCAGAATAATCCGTAAGCAATTTCTTTGGAAAACATCTAACGAATCTTCATCCGCTTTTCGGAGCGCATATGCTTCAGAGCCATATTTGACCACTGTCATCACTGTAGCTTCTAATATTCTAATCTTGGTTTGCAGAATTATCTTCCTATTCTTCCAAACTTCTTTAACTGTATAAAACAGCCGGAACCTTGGCTATTCTATTTTTAACATATTCACTGCTCCCACCGTCTTTACTAATAATACTACCATGGTCAGTGAAGCTGCCCATCTGATCAATCTTTTCGTTACCCAACGTCACCTTTTCATCTTCACTTATTCCTGGCCTTAGTGACTTAGTCTTCTTAACATTAATTTTTAAACCTACTCTAGCACCCTGAACTCTCAAAACCTCTAAAAGTTCATTTTTTTTATTTCGCACTTCCATCTAGGATGTTTAAATCATCAGCATAATCTAGGTCCAGGAGACTTTTTCCTCCCCATTTGACTCCGTGGTCTCCCATTGCCTTTCCCGTGCTCCTTTAAGACAAAGTCCATCATAATGATCCATATAAGTGGGAATAGAACACAGCCCTGCTTAGCTCCTGATTTAACACAAAATCAGCTACTAACCTCATTTCCTACCTCAACTGCTGCAGTGTTATCCTCGTACACAGCACTAATCACTTTAATGTATTTATCAGATATACCATAGAAGGACAAAAAGCTCTTCTATCAACAGAATTGAACGCTTGCTCATAATCTATAAAACTGAAGACCAAAAGTGTTTGGCAACTCAGGCACTTCTCATTTATTAACCTAAGAGTGAAAATTTGGTCGACACATCCTCTACCTTTTGTAAAACCGCTCCTACCTTTCCTACCTTTTCTACTACCTTTCCTATGGAGGTTATTGCGTAATAATTAAAACAAAAATTTGATATTTGTAGGACAAATGTCGGATTTTAGTCAGCAGGGTGGGTTGTACTATTTAGCTAAAATCCCCTTCTTTATATATATATATATATATATATATATATACATATATATATATATATATATATATATATATATATATATATATATATATATATATATATATATATATATATATATATATATATATATATATATATATATATATATATATATATATATATATATATATATATATATATATATATATATATATATATATATATATATATATATATATATATATATATATATATATATATATATATATATATATATATATATATATATATATATATATATATATATATATATATATATATATATATATATATATATATATATATATATATATATATCTGTTGTATTTTTTATGAGATTATTAGTAAGTATTGATATATATCATAGACGGCGCAATATCAATGCCTAAGTAAATAGCGATGTGGGCACAATGTATGAATTGATTAATTTATTTTTCGGTGGTTTTTTTTTTCAGACCAGAGCGCTTCGTATAGAAGGAATTGTCGTAGAAACTCACAAACAAATGAAACCCAAAAGAAACAGAAACTACGATAAATAACTGAGTCTGAAAAAATATGAATAATATGAATCTGAAAAATAAATAAACAAATAACTCAAAACGAGCAAAAATTAGCAAGAGTAGGGTTGACAACCCCCATGCCTTCTCAAGACCTGAACATAATTTGCATTTTACTGAAAAAACAAGTGATCTTGGATTTTCAGTTTAATATATATATTAAATTTTAAAAAAAACTAGTTTTTTTTAAACTGAAAGTAAGGAGCAACATTAAACTTCAAACGAACAAAAATTATTCCGTATATGAAAGGGGTTGTCCCTTCCTCAACGCCCCGCTCTTTACGCTAAAGTTTCACTCTTTCTCACAACTCAACTTTTTAAAACAATAAAAAACTTTAAGGGTTTTACTTAAAGAGTTTTGAATTTACTTAAGAGAGTTTTAAAAAACTTTTAAGAGAGTCATTTAAGAGTTTCAAAAGTTATGCAACTGGTTTAGCTCCCCACGTTACAAGATTACAGAAAGAGTTATCAACTTTAGTTTGTAGCGGGGTATCTAAAAATTTCAAGTTCCTTTTCAAGTTCTACCTCTATTCCAAGTTCATTTGAAGTATCTACAGTTTTGAGACAGATTTTACGTTAATAGATTAGACTTAAAATGTGGTTTTGGTTTCAATTAAGAAGCATTAAAGTGAAAGTCCGTTCCCCCTTTCCTCCCCTCCAAAAGTCTCCCAGATTATGAGACTCTTAATAATTCCTTTTAATCTCACTATGATTCATAATTATTTTGCTTTTCTTGAATCTACAATCCCTTGGACGCTTGAACGGAAGATTTCCTAGAATTATATTTTCTCTTGGACCAAGAAACGAATATTTGTCTCCCTTGGACACTGTAAGATTTACTTGTATTTTCTACACAAGTTTAGTTAATGCAAATAAAGAATTTCACGAGTTGCTACTAAATTTGACATCATTTGTAAGAAGCGTGTCATTTACAGTTACTTATTTTGGAAAAACTGTAAGAACCAAAAAAAGCCAAAAGTATAGCAGAAGCTAATTAATCAATGTCATACATTATGGTAATTAAGTGGTTAATTGATGAAACAAGAATGGTAATTGGTAATTAGCACTAAAGTGATGTATGTTACCACATTGTTACGCTTAAAACATTCATCAAAATATTAAAGTTTTTTTTCAGTCATCCAAATTTTCAAAACAAACTTCTAAATGTCAAAGCTGCTCAGCACAGATATAAGATCTACGAGGACTTTATATTCTGGAAAAAAAACTTATAAAGCCAAAAAAAAACTCGACAGGACGATGGAGTATGGAGTAATAATCAGATTTATTACTTTGAAATGGCTGAAATATATTTTTGTGGAATGAACTCTAAAAAAAAGTCCCTTTTTAGTTAAAAAACGCTTAGAATAAGTTTAGCAGAAAGTATTACTAGATTCGATGTCAAAACCTTAGTAGTCAGGTATAATGAGGATTTAAATGGTTAAACGAATCGAAGATAAAACCGATGTTCAAATGGAATCTTTTTTTAATAAAAGATTGATTTTAATGGCAACACATAAAAACAGAGTAGCCACAGTTTTATAATAATTATAGAGAACTGTTTAATGAAAAAGTTATTCTTTAGCAGCGTTGAAAACTATTTTTCCGGCTATTCTAAAGGACTGCCAGACAAAACTCTTTTATCTTTCCTAGCAACTACCTATCCCACAACATGGCTGGCTACAGATTCTGTTGGCCGACAGGCATGAAAAATAAAAACATCATAGTGTGCATTCATTTTTTAAAGCACGATATTTTGAGCCCCCCCCCCCCCATAAAAAAATAAATTCCTGAAGTTTCGACCCAATCCCCCTCCGCAAGACAAAACAAGTTAGGTTTAACACACTACGTATGATATTCATAATCTTTCAATGAGACCTCCTAACTAGACCCAGTTTCTTTGATGAGAAATATTCATTTGCCTTCAGGCCTCAGGCATAGAAACATACCCTTTTGTGAGGATTAGAGAACCTTGACACTTAAGGTCCTTTTTTGTCTTTCCAGAGGCACTCCAGGCACCCGTTGTATAATATCACGAGGCCTTTCATGTTAATACTCGGTTAAGAGTTACAGACACTTGCCAGTTAAAGTATTAAAAACTCTTAAAGTATTAAATAGTTTCTACTTGAAGCGTATACGTCGCTCCATGCAGCAAGACTTATGGTTCCCCTAACCATTGATTCAGAGAACCCCCCCCCCCCTTGCAAGTTTAAAAATTGTATCATACATATCCTGTGAATTCCGCTCAGTTCCGGGGGAAAATCTTCCCTTGCTGAGATTAGTCTGAAGACCCTTCCCTGGAAAATGCAACCTTACGGTTTATAATGGCACCTTTAAAGACTTTAACTAAATACTCTTGGGGACTTTTGGTACTTTAAAGTCAGTTCTAGTAAATTTTAGAAAATTTATTATTTAATACTTTTGATTACCATATTCTGGTTTGAATTATCTTTATGGTTTGACTTATTTGAAACTAAGACTTACTTGAAAGCTGTGTGGTATTTTTGGTCGGACAGACATAGCTATATCAACCCAAGGAGGTCGACCACCAGGCACTGACATTCGACCTTTGCCCATTACAGGACTTGAATTGCCAGATGATATCGTCTATAGAAAAACAAAACAAAATAATTATAATACACACACTATTAATAACTGAAAGGGCTAAGTCCTGTATTATTAGCCTAATAACTTTACTTTCATCCAGTAAATGTTTGTTACAGAGATTTCCGGAATGCATATTTCATGGAATGCGGAGAAAACTAAGAACGTTCAACAGCTTAAAAACAAGAAAAAAAGAAAAAAAATTCGAAACTAGACGAGAGCCGAAAACAAAACCTAAAAACAGCTCTTCAGGTTTTGCTTTCTTTTATACCTTTCGTTTTTTTTTTAAATTCTACTGGTTTAGGTCACTGATCTAAAATCATTAAAAATACGACCCAATAAATTGGCTTCTGGGAATCTTGAAAAATTTGGCAATTGGTTCTGGTTAATTTTGGACCATTCTTGTAAATGGGAGAAGGGAAAATTGTCCCGAACACGCCTAACGGGAATACGAAAAAAGGGCTTAATTTTTAAATAGCGAATCGCCAGAAAAATCTTCTGAAACTTGAGCCTCTAAACCACACACGTTTAAGTCTGTGAAGATTCTTTCAAGAGGACGAGTCAAAAACCCGAACAACATATAGGGCTGAGAATTTCCCGTTTCTCCAGAAGAGTAGAGGTCCTTCAGATGAGTCGTCGGTGGGTAGCTCCCTATCTTTCCCTATATGTTGGAAAAATCAAAATGCCCTAGGGCTAATTTAAGCTACGTATTTTCTCTCTTTACTGAGATACTGGGTTTAGGATTGAGTTTGTGAGATCATCCTTATGCATCAGTGGTTGATTTCCTTATGCTAAGTACAACCACTTTTCCTGAGCAAAACTCGCTGGGGATTGGTTTTTGCCATTTTCACCTCAGTGGAGTTTTGCAAGCGCCAAAATGCGTGGTGTAGAAACAGGACGGACAAACAATTAGGCAGACTTATTTTTACTTGAAAAACCGCTAACAGCATTTTTTTTAAGCAATTGTTTTTACAGTGCAGTGATATCCAGCAGAGTTAGAAAAGCTCAAAACAAGCTTAAACACATTTTACTTACATTTATTTAAAAATGAAATTTGAACTAAATCCAATAGTGAAAGCAAAAAATTAAACAAAAAGTAAAAAGCAGAGGTAAAACAAATTATGAAAACAGAAACATAAAACAATGGAAGTAATATTTCTATTTAGGCTTACAAATTAACTTTATAACCTGGCTGGACAGTGCTAGATAGTGTTGGTCATTTTCTTCTCGGAGGTGAACTTAAGTTTCCTCTCCTAACAGTTCCCATACTCGATTCATAAAAAAAAATTGACAAAATAAAACAAAAGACTATTAAAACAAAATGTAGATCAAATACGCTCAGGAGAAACCAACGTAATGAAACAATTTACAAACCGAAAAAAGAAGAAAACTTAGAAGCAGAAAAACTGAAGATAATGATTTTACTTTGTATTAACTCGTATCCAAATAAGATTTTGTTTTCGCGTATAATGATCTTGAAACTAAGCTTCATTATAGTTCCTAGATCCGAACTAATTAAAATTAAAGGATAAAATACGAACTTTCTAATATATTTTTTCGAAAACCACACTGCCTTTCTATGACGAACAGATAAAAGTTCAAATAGGGATAAGCCCTTTTATTAGAGAGTAAAAACCAGATACAGAAGTTATGGATAATTCGACCACATACATCAGTTATCGGATATTTATCCTGGTGACGATCACTGATGTGTGTGGTCGAAATATCCAGAACTTTTGCATCTGGTTTTCATTGTCTAATAAAAGGACTTATCCCTATTTGAACTTTCTTATATTCTTTAAATGCAATTCGGAAAACTTTTGGGGCATAAAAACCATTGAGATGAAGACCTTTCATACTTTTGAAACGGCTTTCCAATATAAGGCTCTCTTCCCTACTTCTCTTTAGGAGAAGAAGCCTAATAGCATTTTTCCTCTTCTTTTTACAAAATCTTGTTCATACAGAAGAAAAATTACTTCATTAATCCCGGCATAAGATTATCAAGTCACGTTAGTTGTATAAATCCATTGAGTGAATGAATGTATTTATTTCCCATAAATACAAGCAAAGTTTGGAATACACAAAAGAAAACAAAAGAAAAAGAACAACGAAGAGGCACTCAAAAAACTCTTATCGGCACGGAATAACGTCGCAAAACCTGATCGCGTTCGACTACAGAAGAGCAGGGGCGGATCCAGGATTTTCTAAGGGGGGGGGAATAGGTTGATCCGATAAACGTTGTGTTCGCAAACTTGTGTTAATTCAGTAAATTACACTATTTTATACGACGTAAGGGGGCGCCCGCCCCCCCACCCCCACCCCCTGGATCCGTCACTGCAGAAGAGAAAAAATCATTACTATTAGGAATAAATTATTTCTATCAGTTCAGAAACGAGGTGTTGTACTTTGTTATATACCATATGAAAGAGTATGGGTAACTTATAAGAGAGCAAACTGGTACTAATATCGGCAAAAAAAATCATAAACGCCATCTTGCATTTGGCGACACTTAGCATTTTTTAAGCTTTGTAATCCTTTTTCTGTAACGAAATGACGTCAAACACTTATTAATACGCTAATTCTACCGACTACATAGATTAATATAATTGTTCTTATTATAAAACTGAAAAAGTGTCGCCAAGCGCTAGATGGTGTTAAGATTTTTTTTTGTCGACACTGGCACCAGTTTCCACTCTTGTAAATTACCCTTTGTTCCATACGATGTTCTCCATACTTCCATACTCTTTGTTCCATACGATGTAATGCGAACAACACAATTTACTATTATAAAGTCCTATGGTTTTCTTTCCAGACTAAAGGCTCATTTTCATAAGAAAACGCTTGGCCGCCTTTAACACGTTTTTTGCTCCCCATATTTTCTTCGTAGTTCCTACAGTTTTTTTACTATTTCTGAACGAAAACACATTCGTTAGCTGTTTTCTAGATTTTATAAACATCTTCTTTGTATTCCAATTTAGACCTCAATGCATATATATCTAGACGTATAAATATATATATATATATATACGAGATTTAAAATACTCTGAACTTGATTATGATAAAACTGATTATGCTCGAACTTTTGAGATACTTTGCACATGTTTTTTGTCATTGATATGTATCCTCGGTTAGAATGTTATTTCTAACCGAGGATAGACACTTACTAACTGACCTAGCGAAAAATGAATGTGTCCGGGGTTATTAAGGGCAGTTTGTACAAAACTCAAAGAAATTTGTTTTATCCTGTTTTGACCCAATTGGCTTTCCAAAAAAGAGAGATACAAGGGACTAGACACTCATAAGAGATAATACTGAGTGTTTTTAATGCCTCTATTACTGCTTCTTTTTTTTCTTTTTTTTATCGACAATCCATTAGATATTTAGAATACCAGACAGGAGAGGTGTACTCAATATTTAAGGATATTTAAATTTTCATAATATTACTGCCTATATTACCGAATATTATCATAATATTACCGCCTATATTACCGAATATTATCATAATATTACCGCATATATTACCGAATATTATCATATTACCGACCTACTAATAAAAAGACAAAGAGGAAAAAAACGTAAAAAATTTAAACAACAATCGATTTATTTTTCCACAAAAAACTTGAAAAAATATTATCTTACATTTTCGCATAACAAATACGTCTATAATTTACGTTAAAAATTACTTGAAAATCCCTGAAAATAGGACAATTTTTCTTTTTTTCTTTTCTTATAAGCGATTTAAGGTCATTCTCTAAGAGACGTTCTAAGCGATTTTATAATTCTGGATCGGTGAATGAATAAATTGAATAAATTCAATGATGCAAGTATCTTGTCCTTTCGGTGCAAGTAAGCTTGTGGCAAAATTCAATATTTCACAGGACACATATATCTCAGTAAGAGCTTTATGAAACTATTTCATAGGCAGCGCAATCGTGCTGCCTGAGTAAAGAACGATGTTGGCACAATGTATTATTTATTTGTTTTTTCTTTAGACAAGTATCGAAGGAGTTTTCGTAGAAACATCAAAAAGGGCTCATTCGATTGGAAATTGGAGTGGCTTATGCCCATTTTAATAGTCGAAAGTGATTGAAAGGCAACTAACACCCCTTCCACACCCATCATTTCCCCAAGCATATCCAATCAAAATTTTGAGATAGCTGTTCTTTTCAGTGTAGTTGATTTCCAGATGGAAAATATGTTTTTGAGGAGGACACTTCCCCACAACCCTCAGGGCAAGGGTTTTAAGTTATGCCCTGGGGACATATAAGACTTTTATAGAAAGCGTTGTTGTAGAAACTTCAAAAAGAGCTCATTCGATTGGAAATTCAAAGGGCTATTGCCCTTTTTAATAGTCGAAAGTGATTGGAGGGCAACTAACCCCCTCTCACGCCCACCTTTTCCCGAAGTACATTCAATCAAAATTTTGAGACAGCCATTTTGTTCAGCGTAGTTGAAAGTTCTGAAAATTAGGTGTTTGAGGATGACACCACCACCCCCCCCCCCCGCAGCCCTCAGGGAAAGGGTTATACGTTATGCCCAGGGGGGCATAAGGTTTTCACAGAAAGCGTTGTCGTAGAAACTTCAAAATGGGCTCATTCGATTGGAAATTGAAATGGCTAGTGCCCTTTTTAATAGTCGAAAGTGATTGGAAGGCAACTAACACCCCTACCACGCCCACCATTTCCCCAAACACGTCCAATCAAAATTTTGAGATAGCCATTTTGTTCAATGTAGATGAATGTCTTGGAAATTATATCTTTGAGCAGGAAATTCCCCCCACAGTCTTCGAGCAAGGGTTATAAGTTATGCCTTGGGGGCATATAAGGTTTTTATTGAAAACTGTGTCGTAGAAACGTCAAAAACGGCCCATTCGATTGGAAATTCAAAGGGATAGTGCTCTTTTAATTAGTCGAAAATTAGTAGAGGGCAACTAACCCACCTTTCACGTCCACTTTTTCCCCAAACACAGCCAATCAAAATTTTGAGATAGCCATTTTGTTCAACGAAGTTGAAAGTGTTGGAAATTAGGTCTTTAAGGATGACAACCAACCCCACTCCCCCCCCCACAGCCCTCGGGGAAAGGGTTGTAAGTTATGCCCTGGGGGCATATGAAGTTTTTATAGAAGGAGCTGTCGTAGAAACTTCAAAAAGGACTCATTCGATTGGAAGTTGAAATGGCTAGTGCCTTTTTTAATAGTCGAAAGTAATTAGGGCAGCTAACCCCCCTCTCACGCCCACCATTTCCCCAAACACACACAATCAAAATTTTGAGATAGCCATTTTTCAACGTAGTTGAAAGTTCTGGACATTAGGTTTTTCAGGATGACACCCCCCCCCAGCCCTCAGGGCAAGGGGTGTAAGTTATGCTCTGAGGGCATATGAAGTTTTTATAGAAGGAGTTGTCGTAGAAACTTCAAAAAGGGCTCATTCGATTGGATATTGAAAGGGCTAGGGCTCTTTTTAATAGTCGAAAGTGATTGAAGAACACCTAACCCCCCTCTCACGCCCACCATTTCCCCAAACACATCCAATCAAAATTTTGCGATATTCATTCTGTTCAACGCAGTATAAAGTTCTGGAAATTAGGTCTTTGAGTATAACAAACAACCCCCCCCCACACACCCCTCCGGGCAAGGGGTGTAAGTTATGCCCTGGGGGGCATATATGGTTTTTATCGAAAGTTTTGTCGTAGAAACTTCAAAAAGGGCTCATTTGATTGGAAATTGAAAGGGCTAGTGCCCTCTCACGCCCACCATTTACCCGAACACATTCAATGAATGTTTTGAGATAGCCATTTTGTTCAACGTAGTTGAAAGTTCTGGAAATTATGTATTTGAGGATGAAAAACCCCCGAAAGCCCCCCAGGTAAAGGTTGTAAGTTATACCCTGGGGGAATATTAGGTTTTTATAGATAGCGTTGTCGTAGCCACTTCAAAAGGGGCTCACTTAATTGGAAATTGACAGAGATAGTGCCCTTTTTAATCCTTTGATGGCTGAATTATGAAACTGTGATTAGAAAAATTTGGTTTTGCTTTTTACTAGTTTCCTAGGGGTCCATGACATAGGGGCACCTGGGGAAAATCATTTATTTCAGTCATTTCACATGGAATATGGATTTTACAAGGCACATCTGCTAAATAATGAAACAGTCTACTTAAACACTTGAGTGGTATGCTTTGAAACAATTCTTGTCTTTGGTTAAACAAAGGCGCACATTATACATTAGGCACTTGACAAATGTGTGGGTGTGTTTTGCATAGGACTTGCATCTTTGTCTTTCGTCCACCATCTCAGGCCAGTGGGCCGTGTTGTCAAAGCGAACGCTGGAACTGGGAATGTTGTCACTCCTAGTTTTCTTTTGTGGTCTGGTAGTAACTGGAGACTCGCTTGGTGGTCTACCTTTCCTTGTTGCAGGGATGACTTAACCTCTGAGCAGCCAATCAGCAATATCCGCACGAAAGCGAAAAAGGGATAGGGGCTTCTCAGCGTCAGAGTGATGATTGCGCCTGTACAAAAACCAAGCATTGGCTACGCTGACGTCAAGGAAATGATAGATTAGACACATATACCATTTCTTCCCCTTGATGTCAGTACGATATAACCCAATCAACATGTTACTCAAGTCCACCGCCCCCCACAAACTTGTTGTACTCGTTGACGACATGAAGTCTGGCTACATCGATTTGAGCCTTCCCCTTTTTGTCCCACAGTTTCCATTGATCAAGTGGGTCAGGCCCAACATATGAAGAAATAACATGGACCGGCTTATTGTCGTACCATTTCGTCACGACTATTCCAGAATGTTGCTCAACCCACCAATCAAACAATCCTCTTCCGGAGCTTTTCAGCTTGACGTCAGCTTCCAAGGGCGGAAGTTTCACTTTCCGCATTCTGTGTATTCGGACTGTGCCTACTGACTGGATTCCCATTTCCCGCAGCTTTTCTACTAGATGAAAACTGCTGCAAAAATTGTCAAAAAACACTTTGAAGTTCTGGTTTCTGGTTTGAAGTTTCGGGAGATATTCGACTAGGCGGAGCACCACATCAGCACCAACACTAAAGTCTGAACCGACAGTGGTTCCTTTACCACTGTAAATTTCGAAGTAAACTATTAAACTATTAATAAACTATTCCCCTGGCTCCAGATACTTTTATCCCCCACTTGTGTGGCTTGTCTTTGATGTACTGCTTGAACCCAAGCCGGCCCTTGAAAGGGACCATTTGTTCATCCACAGAATGTCGTTCTTCATTTGGGACTTCTCGCATATTCTTCCAAAGCCTATCTGACAAGGGTCGAACCTTGAAGAGGGGGTCGTATCCCCGATTCCCCTTTTTGATTGCTTTGAAACTATCATTTGTGTGGTAGAACTGTCTTATTCTTTAGAAGCGGTCGCGTGCCATAGCGTTAGCCACTGGAGGATAAAATGTTAATAGTCGAAAGTGATTGGAGGGCAACTAACCCCCTCTCCCACCCACCTTTTCCCAAAACACATGCAATCAAAATGTTGAGATAGCCATTTTGTTCAACATAGTTGAAATTTTGTAAATTAGGTCTTTAAGAATAACACCCCCTCCCCCCCCTCCACAGCCCTCAGGGCAAGGGTAGTAAGCTATGCCTTGGGGGCATATAAGGTTTTTATAGAAAACGTTATCGTAAAAACTTCAAAAAGGGCTCATTCGATTGGAAGTTGAAATGGCTAGTGCCCTTTTTAATAGTACAAAGTAACTGGAAAGCAACTAGCCCTCGTCTTACTCACGCCATTGCCCCAAACACACAATCAAAATTTTGAGATAGCCATTTTTTTCAACGTAGTTGAAAGTTCCAGAAATTAGGTCTTTGAGGATGAAAATCCCACCAAGGCCCTTAGGGCAAAGGTTGTAAATAATGACCTGGGGGCATTTGAATTTTTTATAGAAGGAGTTGTCGTAGAAACTTCAAATAGGGCTCATTCGATTGGAAATTCAAAGGGCTAGTGCTCTTTTTAACAGTCAAAAGTGATTGAAGAACAACTAACCCCCTCTCACACCCACCATTTCCCCAAACACATCCATTAAAAATTTTGAGATATTCATTTTGTTGAACGTAGTTGTAAGTTCTGGAAATTAGGTCTTTGAGGATGACAACCCCCCCCCCCCCCCCCGACAGCCCTCAGGGCAAGGGTTGTAAGTTATGCCCTGGGGGCATATATGGTTTTTATAAAGAAGTGTGTCGTAGAAACTTCAAAAAGAGCTCATTTGATTGGAAATTGAAAGGGCTAGTGCCCTTTTTAATAGTCGAAAGTGAAGGAAGAGCAACTATCCCCCCTCTCACGCCCACCATATCCCCGAACACAGTCAATCAATGTTTTGAGATAGCTATTTTGTTCATGCTAGCCAGTATGTTTGGAAAGCCAGAATATAATGTGTACTTTACTAAAAAAAATTCTTTTAAATGTTTTCACTTTTATAACTTTAAGAAATCAAAAATTAATTAAGATTTTAAGGAATGATTATCAGCATTATGTATATTAAACTGACAATATACATTTTTTTTTCAGTAAAGTCATTTGGATTTTTTTCAGTGAAGTACAAATTATATTCTGGCTTTTAAAAAGCGTAGGGTTTAGAACCTTACTCAGATTACTTTCTGCTCGTTTTGATTTTGACTTACTTTAATTTCTGTTTGTTTTGGATTTCATTTATTTATTAATACTGATTTGTGGTAGTTTTATGCTTGGTAGGTTATTTGATTCTATTTTTGTTCATTTTTGGTTTAATGGAGTTCTTATTTTTGAAAAACTTATTTTGTGCAAAAAGTTTTTTTGATCAATCTAAAAGAAAAATGATCCTGCTGTATATTTTAAAAAGCAAAATAAATAGTTTAAATACTATTTAGAATTGGTAGCCTCTCAAATTTAGGAAAACGTACACTTATAAACAGTCAAATTTTCAAAAAAAAATAAAAAAAAGATCAAAATTTTCTACTCAACAATGCTGATCTACGAATAAAAAGGGGAAAAAATTCTCCATTAACGCATAGATCTTATACTTACGTTGCCTAATAGTCAAAATATTCGGGGTAAGTAGACTGATTATAAGCCCTCGTTATTTCTAATTTGTCACAATCAACATGAATGTTAAAGTTTTTTTTTTTTTTTTCCGAGGAGACTAGGTCTAGGACTTATATCTAGTTTACCCGATTCCAATGCATTTAAGTGAATATCAATAGAACTTATAGAGGTCATTCATGCTGTTTAAACGGAGGTCCTGCGCCCCAAGGAATATTTCAAAGGTGGCTGTTACACTTAAGCCACCATAATATTTGCATCAATGCTAGCCAACGCTTTTCAAGCACTTTCTTTAATGGAATTATTTGAAAAAAACTACGTTTTCTAAAGAGTTAAAGAGGCTGAGTTACAAGGTCGAACCTTAAAACGTACAGGGATTAGGAGGCACTGTTGGGGGGCTGTCGCCCCCAAACCCCCGCTTTCGCAGCCTTTAAATAAAAAAAAAAGTTTTTTAAACTGAAAGTAAGGAGCGACATTAAATCTTAAAACGAACAGAAATTATTCCGTATGTGAAAGAGGCTGTGCCCTCCTCAACGCCTCGCTCTTTACGCTAAAGTTTTTATTGTTTAAAAAAAGAGTTGTGAGAAAGTCAAACTTTAGCGTAAAGAGCGAGGCGTTGAGGAGGGCACAGCCTCTTTCACATACGGAATAGTTTCTGTTCGTTTTAAGATTTAATGTCGCTCCTTACTTTCAGTTTAAAAAACCTTTTTTTTTTATTTAAAGGCTGCGAAAGCGGGGGTTTGAGGGGCAGCAGCCCCCCAACTGTGCCTCCTAATCCCTGTAAGTTTTAAGGTTCGACCTTGTAACTCAGCCTCTTTAACTCTTTAGAAAACGTAGTTTTTTTCAAATAATTTCTGCACGTTTTTGTACAGTTTATTACTTATTATTGCTTGACTAACTGTTAGATGATTGTGTATTATTCTTTTCTTTCTCGACAGGGTGTTTTAAGGGTCGACCTTGTAACTCAGCCTCTTTAACTCTTTAGAAAACATAATTTTTTTCAAATAATTTAAAAAAGAGACTAAGTTTTTTTTTAAAAATTTAAATTCAGTATATAAAAAATTTGATCTAACGGTAAATCGAACTCGGGTTTTCCGCCTGACAGCCAGGAATCTCACCGCTACACTAAAGAGACATAACTGAAATTGTTTTTTAGTAAGGTAATGAATCTTTTTGACGCAAGCAAAACTTGATATTTGGTTTTTGGAAAACAGGGAAGGAGTGATCAGATTGAGCTGAAATTTCGAGGATAAGCTCCCAGGCCCCAGGAAAACTTATCCTCCAAATTTCAGCCCGATCAGACAACGTTAAAGGGGGGTTGTGGTGGGAAAAATTAACACGGGCTAATATAGGAAAACAAGGTTTTTCGTAAATGTAAATTCGGGGGATAATTTTTTCGGTCTGAAAATATCAAAAGGCCCTAACAGGTCGAATTTTGCTTCGAATGAGTCCTCATTCAACCGGATCCGTTGCCAACTGTGGCCTGAAGGCGTGGCCAAGAAAAAAAAGAAATGATGATTTTTAATTGGCTATATTTGGTTTTTTGAAAACAAAGAAGGAGTGATCGGATTGAGCTGAAATTTCGAGGATAAGCTCCCGAGCCCTAGGAAAGCTGAACCTTTAAATTTCAGCCCAATCGGACAACCTTAAAGGGGGCTGTGGTGGGAGGGTCGAAACTTCCGGCCCAGCTTACCCCATGAAGATAAAGTCGGAGGAGGATGAAATTTTGCAAGTTTCTTAGTTTAAGCTTGGGCTACAAAATTCGATTACCGCCGTCTCTCTGCGACCTCTAGGACCTGAAATCGCTTAACATTGTGGTGGGTCGCCTCTTTATAGAGGCACAAGTGTGCCTCCTTGAAATTATTACTTCTCTTTCTTCTAAGAGGGAAGATAGAGATATATTTACTAAATAAATATATCAATAGTAAATTGAAACCATAAAAGCAAATACACAATCATGTACCCTCTGTAAGGTTCTATGGCCAGGAGCACCATGACCCATCATCTTTGACTTAAACAAGCTTCGGTGAAACATTATTTGGATTAAAGACAGTTGATAACAACCTCCACTATTTACATTTTCCTAAGCCACCGTAGGTGCAAAATTGCATTTATCTTTTCGGAGGCAATTGTGTCAATTATATACATAAGATATATATATATATATATATATATATATATATATATATATATATATATATATATATACATATATAATTGACACAATTGCCTCCGAAAAGATAAATGCAATTTTGCACCTACGGTGGCTTAGGAAAATGTAAATAGTGGAGGTTGTTATCAACTGTCTTTAATCCAAATAATGTTTCACCGAAGCTTGTTTAAGCCAAAGATGATGGATCATAGTTCATCGAAGCTTGTTTAAGTCAAAGATGATGGATCTTATACTTACGTTGCCTAATAGTCAAAATATTCGGGTTAAGTAGACTGATTATAAGCCCTCGTTATTTCTAATTTGTCACAATCACCATGAATGTTAAAGTTTTATTTTTTTCCGGAAGAGACTAGGTCTAGGACTCATATCTAGTTTACCCGATTCCAGTTCATTTAAGTGAATATCAATAGAACTTATAGAGGTCATTCATGCTGTTTATACGGAGGTCTTATATATATATAATGTTCTCAATTATATAGGATAAAATTGTCCATCATAGTTAGGTAAGACAAACTTGGGTTAAACAGACTTTTTTTTCGGAGGGGATTGGGATTCATCATGGGTAGTTTTCCCGATTCCAGAAAGTTTCACCCCAAGATGCAGCCTACAAGGATCCCCCCCCCCCCTCACCATCCTAAAGACCATACCTAAGCTAGTCAACGCTTTTCAAACACTTTCTCTCAGGGAAAACTATTGTTTCTTTTTTTACATGGGAGAGAACCTGCCGTGAAAGTGTTCCGAATAATTGTTTGTATAGGACGAAATGATCCATCATAGTTACAGATAGACAGTTTGTGCTTTCATTATTAGAACATGACTGAGACTTTCCAGGAAAAACAGAAAGGCGTTTTCACATGATTAACGACCACATGGAAAACTTTATCGGGAAAAACTTTCCAGAATCAAAGCAATCATTAAACTTGACTATCATTCTTTATTTTTAAAATTTGTGGAAATTTTCTATTCTAGGCGATGGATTTAAAGAGTTTGTAAAATTGTTATTGGCCATTTTTTATCTAATTCACAGAGTCCTAGTTTTTACTCGAAGTTGAACCGTTTTAGAGGCCAAGGGTAACCTAGAGTACAAATAAAATTGGAACAACAAAAATAAATTAGATTGATTAAAACCTCCCCGACTCTCTTTCTGAGGTAAATTTGCTAGGGTATTTAGCTTAGGGGCATTTAATATTTTTAAGAAACCAAAGTGCATTAATGACAGCAACAACAAAACTGAACATGTACTTTATTTCTGAGAGATGAATAATTTTGAAAGGAACGCTGGACACGTAAAAGATGAAAACGTATGTGTAACAGCTCCAACCCTAAGAGAGGACCAGAGGATTTTTTCTCCAAGAGGGGGGGGGGATATATAACACAAAAAATGTATATTTAGTCCGTAGTCTCATTTTTGGGAGGGAGGGGGCGGGAGAGAGTCTATCTGACCCGTGTAATAGGTGCGCAATTATGAATGAAATTGTTTCACCAGTTTCAGTAGTCATATTAATGATTCATTTATTTATCATCTAGCTACAACATATTTTCTTTCGCTCATTTCAAAGTGTCTGAACCATAACCATTATGAATAATTTTCAGATTGCCAAGCAATACGTGGCACTGTTGGGCGATCATCGTCACATGAGAGATGGCAGCACTGTTGTTAGTAAAAGAGGAATGTTATCCCATTTAGCTGAATTGTTTTACTCCTCTTGATCCAGCAGTGGTTTTTCTTTCGTTTCTCTTTATTATTTTCTTTTTTAACTACGTGGCTATCCAAAATTAAAGGGCCTTAAGGTATATATTCCCTCTAAAACAAGGAATTTTGCGACCAGCCAGCAGCTGTAACTTGTACCAAAAGGACAAGATACTTATATCATTGGATTCATTAGTTTCAGATCTATCCATTCACCGAGCAAGGATTATGATATTACGTACACTTTTTCTTGGGGAAGGACCTAAAATTGCTATAAAAAAAAAGAAAAAAAAAGCCATTTTTCAACTATTTTTAATCAATTTTCAACATTATTTCAATTTAAAAAATCATATCACAATTTCCCTTTCAGAGACTTGTGCGAGAGATTGTCCAGGATTTCAAAACTGACTTGAGGTTCCAGAGCTCGGCTGTGATGGCCCTACAAGAAGCCAGCGAGGCGTATCTAGTTGGACTTTTTGAGGACACCAACTTGTGTGCCATTCACGCCAAAAGGGTGACCATCATGCCAAAAGATATTCAACTCGCCTGTCGTATCCGTGGAGAGAGAGCTTAAATACCCTAATTCTACGCAACTGCATCCTAACCAACGTAATTCGGCAGATGGGTAGAGCTGAATCTCGGTATGGAATGATAATAAAAATTTAGTTTTTCGTTACTTTACTAAAACCGCAGGAGAGCAGAAAAACAGCACACTAAAGATTGCACAGGGAACATAAACATTAAGTCCAAATCATTATTTTCCGCAAGCTGCATAAAAAAAGCTTAAAAACCTTAAGTAAAAAAAAAAATCTGAAATGGAGTATCTGGAACATAAAAAGTAATTTTTTTTTCTTTAACTCGTGCTTAAATCACAAGAAACCAGTTAAAAGGAGGTACCTTTCATACCTTTTCATCCATCTTGAGTATTTAACAAAAGACAGCTTTCCAGCATCGAAGGACTTTTAAAACCAAAATCTATCTGCAGAGGTTTACTTAAAAACTTAACACCTCTAGTCTCACAAATAGTAGATGATTATTCAAATGTTAGGGCAACAAATCGAACCGGGTGTCAGAAAGTTTTTTAATCTAATGCTTTTTCCGTAACTCATGATTTTTAAAATGGCTAGTAAGGCAAAGAACACAATTGAGGAATTGATAGAATCAAATGAAATGAAGGTCAATACTTCCTTTTGACTCAAGCACAAGATACCAGGTCAAAGAAAATTGGTTTGGATTTAGTGGATCCCATAAGTTTGTTTACATAACAACTAATACCATTCTGGTAACGTATTTAGCATATCTCAAATTCTAGTAACATAATATAAGACAAAAAAGCTGGTTTAATATATATTAATTAAAAACTGGTGTCACTAACTACCCATTTCACTGGCCTTGGTAAAAGCAAGCAACATAAATAGGGGCTACCTTAACCTGGCTGATTACTCGGTCATCTAGCTCCTTCCCTTAGAATATCTTTGTAGATATTATACGCTTAAAAGGTTATGAATGTACTAGTCTCTTTTGCCGCTTGGTGGACTATTTACTACTGGCATGCATTTTACTTCTATTACTGGTAAAGCGTTCGTTTTGAAACATTCTCTTAGACCTTTTCTATGCAGGGGAGAAAAGCTGTAAGGGTGAAAAACACAATTTAATGGCAGAGAAAAACGCAGAGAGGTCATCCGTGTTAAAGTTCAAACTATAGTAAAACAAGGAGGATAAGAGGTACAGCTGTGTCTGCACTACACTTTTTAAACATTTATATTCATATGCGGCCATTTAACGGAGGCCTTTGGCAGGCACATACGCTGTAATTGTTCCATGAAGAGGTCGTAAAATTAGGAAAGAGCGCCAAAAAAATTGCAGATTATACTGAAAAAAAAGAAATAATTTGAGAAACCACAAAAATCTGAAATTTCGGAAAAGTGCATTTTGATTCATGCTCGACAGCGTGTTAACAGGGCCATTTACCTCAAATTATAAGTTGTTATACTATATCAGCAAAATCATTTTTAGGACTTTTATAGCTTATAAATATTTAAAGGGGGTAAACCCGTCTGAGATTCCTAATAGGGAGAAATTTTTTGTTTTCGTTTATTCTGGAGAAGAAGGAGGTAGTAGACCCCTTGCCCTTCTCACTGGGTTCTCTTATTGACTGATCATTCTTGTTTTAATACCCACCCTGTAGTTGTCAAAAGAAAAAAACATAATGTATTCCAGCTTTATCTGAAAAATTAATTTTATCTGATTTCATCAAAGCTTCTCTTAACGGAGGATTTATCATTATCATCTAATTATGTCGGTAAAAAGTCAATCTGTCTTTCTTTTTTTTTTTTTTTTTTTTTTTTGCTAAATTCTATTTACTTGGTCTAATCAAGGTTGTTTATCTCAGCAAAGCAGCTGTTCTGAATCAGAATTGTGTTGGGAATTGGATTCTCCTGAATCACAGTGAAAACTTTGGGAGCTAATTTTTACAAACTGAATTTTTATTATTATTATTATTATTGCACTCATTGCAATACCCCGTATACCCCATGCAATACTAAATACCCAACCGCGTACATGACTAACCTGTTGTTTCTCCAAACAAGCATACCATTACAATATTGTTTATTTTATCTCCTGTTTTCAGATACGAACCTCTCACGATATTATTTTTTGCTTTATTTTGTTAGAATATATTCTCTTTTGTTTTCAGCAATTTCACAAGCTTTAATTCAAGAGAAAACCCAATATCAGGTATTCTTTCTTATAAGAAAATTAACTCTGCAAGCTTCCTTATCAATACAAACAAATAAATTAAAATAAACCTAACGTTCTAGGGAATTTGTTGGGAGCTTTTAACTCGTTCAAACGATTAGCCAGCCTTTCTACCTTTTACTTACATCTACAACTACTATTAATAATAATGATAATAATAATAATATTAACTCACTGTAGCACCAAGCCACCCGAGGCCAACACAGCTACGCACACTCCTTCTCCATCCCAGTATATTCAAAACCTCCCTCTTTACAACCTCCCAAGAAGTTCGAACTTCCCTTAGGTCTTTCCTTACGCCATCCCCCCATTCGGGGACAACCTTCTTTTCATTTGGCACAAGATTGTTAGTCAACAAGGATGATCTTTGGCAATGTGGCACTCTTCATCCGCTGAACGTGTCTTAGCCATGTCAAACTTTGTCTTATTATTAATCAAAAAAACTGAGTAATCTGAGTAGGGTTCTAAACCCTATGCTTTCTAACAACCTGAATATAATTTATATTTTACTGAAAAAAATGTGCAGTGTCAGTTTAATATACATATGCTGATATTTATTCCTTAAAACCTTAATTAATTTTTGATTTCTTAAAGTTACAAAAGTGAAAACATTTATAAGAATTTTTTTCAGTGAAGTACAAATTATATTCTGGCTTTTAGAAAGCATAGGGTTTAGAACCCTACTCAGATTAATTTCTGCTCGTTTTGAGTTTGACTTATTGTAATATGTTCTTTCAAATGGCTAATTTGAAATTTTCAAATTACAAAGTGGCTATCTAAAAATTTTGATTAGATGTGTTTGGGGGAAAGGTGGGCTTGAGAGGGGGGTTAGTTGCCCTAAAATCACTTTCGACCATTAAAAAGGGCATTGAATTTCCAATTGAATGAGCCCTTTTCCAAGTTTCTAAGACAAAGCTTTCAATAAAAACCTTATATGCCCCTCAGGGCATAAGCTATAACCCTTGCCCTGAAGACTGTGGAGGGAGTGTCCTGCTCAAAGAAATAACTTCCAGAACTTTCAACTGCGTTGAAAAAATGGCTATCTCAAAATTTTGATTGGATTTGTTTGGAGAAATGATGGGCGTCGAAGGGGTGTTAGTTGCCTTCCAATCGCTTTCGACTATTAAAAAGGGCATAAGCCATTTCAATTTCCAGTCGAATGAGCCCTTTTTGAAGTTTCTACGACAACACTTTCTATAAAAACCTTATATGCCCCCAGGGCGTGACTTAAAACCCTTGCCCTAAGGGTTGTGCGGGGGAAGGGGTTGTCATCCTCAAAGACCTAATTTCCAGAACTTTCAGCTACGTTGAACAAAATTGCTATCTCAAAGTTTTGATTTGATGTGTTTGGGGAAAAGGCGGGCATGAGAGGGGGTTAGTTCCCCTCCAATAACTTTGGACTATTAAAAAGGGCACTAGCCGATTGAATTTCCAATCGAATGAGCCCTTTTTGAAGTTTCTGCAACAAAGCTATCTATAAGAAGATTGTATGCACCCAGGATATAGCTTGTATCCCTTGCCTTGAAGACTGTGGGGGAGTGCCCTCCTCAAAAACATAGTTACTACGAGGAAATCAACTACGTTGAACAAAATGGCTATCTCAAAATTTTGATTGAATGTGTTTGGGGAAATGGTGGGCGTGGAAGAGGTATTAGTTGCCTTCCAATCACTTTCAACTATTAAAAGGGGCATTAGCCATTCCGATTTCCAATCGAATGAGCCCTTTTCCAAGTTTCTACGACAACTCCTTCGATACGAAGTGCCCTGGTCTCAGGTAAAAACAAATAATAAATTGTGCCAACATCGTTCTTTACTCAGGAAGCGCAATTGCGCTGCCTATGATAGCCCTATAAAGCAAGGTTTACAAACATCCCAGGTCCTCAAACTAAAGTTCCTGTTAAAAGGGTAGACATTTGAGTCAATAACTGAAAGAAGAAAAGAATCATAGACGCAATAAAAGGAGGTTCCAAAAAGTTTGGTCGACAACTGACTATGGATCATGAAGGGACAAACAAAAATTCCCAAAAGGGGGAAGAAAATTAATATTAGGTATACCAAATGCAAAATATTCGGTAATTTTTCGAACTAACTAGCATCATTTTGTTTTTTCCTCTTTAAATCAACTCAAAGGTAAATAAAGCTTATCTTTAAGAGGTTTTTGACTCCTAAATTGCCCTATCAAGCCTAAAAAGCCTATTTGAAGGAAGAATAGCTTTTGAGCTTCTTAGTTAAGCAGCCTACCATGCCCGCTTAAGACACATCTCATTCGGTTAGTATTTTCGAATAGCATTTCAAGGTCAACTAGGGGAAAAAACCCAGAATATTGCTATAATTTTTTGCTCAGAGCACACGAGCTTATGCTTAAGTCACATTACAGTTTCTTATGGGGAGAAAATAAAAATAAAATAAACACCCCAAACACATGACCAATAATGTCTCAAGTGTAATAATGACTTAAAGCAAAATTTTGAAAATTAAAGAAGTTGGAACAGCAGTTTCCCTACCTGTAAGCTAAGCCTGGCAAAATGTACACAGGCATATTACCACTACGTTTTATTTGTATTTACGTTTTCGGGTGGACAATAGTTTAATTCTAAGGAAAATGTCGAAAGAGATGCTAATTAAAAAAAGAATTCAAAGCAGTGGCGTCAATTCACGCAGATTTATGAGAATCTCTAAAGGTTTTTTTCCATTTCTAACGGAGGAAAATGTGTCGTTTTTAGAATTTTCTCTAATGAAAATACCCAAAACAGCAATTTCTTAATGAAAATACCCCTAAAAAGGTATTTTCCAAAATCTAGCGGGCAAAAATCTTAAGAACATAGCAGCTGCTGCGCTCGATTTTTTAGAGCCCTTTGCGGTATCTATTTGCAGGGCCCCGATACAAAACAAAAAAAAATGTAAAGAAGAGAAAACGAGGATAATTCTCTTCTTTACAATTTTTTCATTTCGTCATGCTTAGCCAATGTAGCCACAGAAAATAATCGGGGTCTCAATGGCTATTACTACGAATCGGAGATTATATTTAGTCATTTATTTAATTAAATCTTGTTGTGTAAGTGTTTTTCTGGTCTCAACTGTAATTTCAGGGTAGGTTTTCACCATACAGCAGGAGGGATCTTTCTGTGCGGTATTTCCATGCTGCTCAGAGATGGTAGTGAACTGACACACCCTTCCATTTTTAGGTTATGCCTACAATGAGATGCGGGGTTCCTGGTGGCGCAAAGCCCTGTAAGGCCGCACAGGTTGCACATGCCTAACGTCGCCACTGGGACACATACAATCCCAGTACATTTTGGAGGATAAACTAGTTAAGTGGTAGGGTTTTCAAACCAATTTCTGGCCATTTTAAGTTTCCGCTTCAACAGTAGCCTACAAACGAAATATTAAAATTGTCGAAAAACATATATTATTCAAAAACCCTGGCGTTTCTTCCCCAGTAGTGGCTTAGTCTCAATGAGTTAAAAAGGCAAGAATAGTCATATACATATGTCATACAAACAAGTTATGTCAAACATATGTCATATAAACATCAGTTACCATGTCAATGCATACAAGAAATTGAAGACTTCTTACCCTTCCCATTCCATCCTCCATAGAAGGTACTGTGATGTTGGCCATACTGATAGATAACACTTCAGACGTACTCTTGGGTATACTCAAAGTTGTTGGACTAGAAAACGGTGAAATTACAGATGACGATCGTCGACTCTTCACATTTGTGCAATCGTTTGGCATTTTTGAAACACATCTTTTGTGATAGTTTTGGCCACAGCCTGGAATAATATACCAGGTTAACAATAAAGCAGTGTCTGCTTAAAGAACAGATTGGCACGATTTATGGTTGCAACAATAGCTGCAACATAGTAAAGAGCAAACCATGACCGATAGTAATCAAAAGGTGGAAAAACATAATTTGTTATGTTGAAAACAACTTCTGAGAATTCGGAAACCCTTCTAACGTAACACGACTTCATATGGAAGGAAAAACTGCAGCATTGAATTCTCCATCGTCGAAAACTCTTTTACTAGAGGTTTTCAGTTCCCCACTTTGAAAACAAAGACAATCGCGTTAATCATTGAATAGCACTGAAATCTTGCTCTTCTCCCCCAGCGCTGGAAGGCTACTGAAAATCATAGATAGATGACTAAGGACTCAAGTCTTTAGTAGTTTCCTAAAAAAAAAAAAAAATCAGGGACAGGTTAGCTCAGTAGGATATCAAACAGTTCGTGGTAACGAACTGTAAGTAAGGAGCGACCCGGCTCAATGGTAACCGAAACTCTAGAAAACGGGTTTTTGATACCAATAGATACATCAAAAGAATCAGATTTCAATGCCGAATTCAAATATATAACTTTCATCAAGTTTAGCTGATTTAGTTTAGCTGACGCGCCTGAGAAAATTTAGCTGATTTTCGAAAAAAGGGAGAAAGACCCCCTAAAAGTTATAGAATCTTAATGAAAATCACACCATTTCATTCAGCATATCAGAGAACCCTACTGTAGAGGTTTCAAGCTCCTATCTACAAAAATGTGGAATTTTGCATTTTTTGCCAGAAGAAAGATCACGGATACGTGTTTTTTTTTTTTTTTTTTTTTTTTTTCCAGGGGTGATCGTATCGAACCAGTGGTCCAAGAAAATCTTGGGAGGACTAATTTGAAAGGAAAATAAAATTTCTATTGCCCTTTTTAATTTACCAAAAAAATAGAGGGCAACTAGGCCCCCTCCACGTTCATTTTTTCCCAAAGTCACCTGATCAAAATTTTGAGATAGCCATTTTGTTCAGCATGGTTGAAAATATGATAACTATGTCCTTTAGGATGACTTAATGCCCAGAAGTGCCCGGGGGAGGGCTGAAAGTTATGAACTTTACCCAATGTTATCATATAGTATTGGTTATTTGGAAGTATACAGACGTTTTCAGGGGGGATTTTTTCTGGTAGTAGGGAGGTGGATGGGTCGGGGTTTATGTGGGAGGATCGTGCATTGAAGATAAGTTCTAGGTGGTAAGGAACCGTGATATGAAGAGAGGATCGGTTCTCACAGCAATATTTAAAAAAAAGATCAGACATTAAATATAAAAAAACAAGTTTTCCAACTGACAAAAAGGAGTGACATCAAAACTTAAAACGAACAGAAAATATTACGCGTATGACTGGGTTCACCCTCTAGTCAATATCTCGCTCTTTAAGCCAAAGATTTTTTAGTACTTTCATGAGAGCTATTTATTCTAAATAACGGCCTTTGTGATTAAGGGGTCAGTTTTAAAGAATTGGAACAAAATTCGGACTTTCACTTAAAGAGCAAGGTATTGACTAGGGGAGGAACCCCCTAATATACGTATTAAAAATATATGAATATAGAAGTTCGTTACGTAAGTTAATTCGTAAGTTACGTATATTTATTACTAATAAAAACGTTCGTAAATAAAATTAAACAAGTTTCGAGAAAGCCATTTCACCAAATAAAAGTAAAATTAATATGCAAATTTTGTTCTAATTATTCATGCACGGTGAACCAAAATCAAAACCTGCAATAATTCAAAAACGTTCAAAAATTAAATAAAAAACAAGTTTTTTTTACTGAAAGTAAGGAACGACTTTAAAACTTAAAACGAACAGAAATTATTCCGTATATGAAAGGGGATGTCCCCTCCTCAACGCCTCGCTCTTTACGCTGAAGTTTGACTTTCTCACAACTATTATTTTTGTTAAACAATAAAAAAACTTTAGCGTAAAGAGCGAGGCGTTGCAGAGGGGACAACACCCTTTCATATACGGAATAATTTCTGTCCGTTTTAAGTTTTAACGTCGTTCCTTACTTTCAGTTAAAAAAAACTTGTTTTTTTTATTTAATCTCTTAAAAAGTCCTTAGCATTGAGACTGAGCATTTAAGAGATTGGCTGAGGGGAAAAGAGATTATTATTCTTTTTGTTTACCAACAATTGAAGATTGTACGAATATATTACTACAATTATTGCTACGATATGGCTAGTACTTTCAATAATCTTCATGCAAGGTTCCTATCCTAACGAAGTGCTAAAACAATAAAACTCTTTCTTCATTATATTTAGAAGATATCTATTTATAGAACTTTGAAAATATTTCCAGCATAAATACAGCACAGCTTCCATAACGTAACACTTAGATATATCCCCAGGCTATATCCAAAAAACTCTGAATTTCTTTTTTCTGCATTATTTTTTTTTCTCGTATATCTCATTCCAACAAACTGAATCACTGTTGGAAAGTTTGAAGCGCAATATTCAAAACTGATAATGCAGCTAATCAGGATGAAGAGTTTCAACGCTACCAGCATTGACAAAGACTCCATGACAGGTAATCCTGTCATGGATTGTCACTACTGCGCTGGCAGTAGTTTATTCTTCTTTCTGTTATTAACTACTGAGTTGGCAGCAGGGGGTGGAAAATGTCCGTGCTTGGGGCTAGCAAGGAGAAATTGCCCGAAACGCATTATCAACTGAAACCTGTGATCTCTAAGAATTTCAATCTTTAAAGACTCAAGAACAGGCTTGTAATCTACACATTTTTCTCCAAGGATGATTTTAACTGCTCGTTTTTGTATTCCTTCCACATCATCACTTAGATATTCAATATTATGAATCTGAGGACCCCAAACAGGACATGAATATTCTAATATGGGATATATGTATGTTAGATATGCTGTTTTCAGCTGATTTCCTGGGAAACTCAAGCAGGATCCATGACAGTTAACAAATGCTTTTATTAGTTTCCTACAAATATGTTATGGGACGGGGTAGAACAAATAACAAAAGATGAAACAACGAGGAGTTTTATTGAGTCAGTAAAATTTAAAACTCAAGCTAGCCCAGTTGGCTATGCTGTTTTTTTTTTTCTGAGCTTGATTTTTTTTTTCATGTTTGTCTTGCATTTCCCACTCAATTAATGTGTTTCGAAAAATTATTAGTTAACAATTTTTAGTACATAGCACTTCACTTTCTAAGTCCTAACAGAAAAATGCCAGCTAACATTGCTAGTTAAGAATCGAACAGAGGAAAAAAAACCTACATAGGCTTATTACTTTAGGGGGTTATTAGGTTTATTGCTCCAGTTAAGTAAAACTGACGGGCTTTCAAATTGGAGATAAGAAGAGGTATTTTCCTCCTGTTTCCCCCAATTTTCTGCTTATTCCGCTGGCAATGGGATTTAAGGCAACTTAGGGTAAGTGTGGGCCCTTGACTGCAAACCCGACAATCACATTATATAGATACATAATTATTAAAACAACATTATGCTTTAATGGCTTTCAAATAATATACTAAGCGCCCCTATATCCTGTGAAATAACTCTGCCTCTTCAGATACGACAAGTGAATAAAGATGCATTAATATTTCTCAAGCTGTGTCTCCACTCGAAGTTCAGGCTTTTTCAGGCAAAGTAGTCCGTACTTTTTTACTTTTTCTGCAACCTTTATTGGTGATTCTTAAGGTTCAAGGGGTAAATAAGGCGTATTTAAAGTTGTTTTTTTTTCAGTAAAAGCCAAATACGGTCTACGAAGGGCGATTTTCACTTGGCCCACACCGCCTAAAAAAACAATAATGAAGACAGAACTTCAGTTCAAGTTTATTTTCAAACAAAATTGCGATATAATTTCTTCAATTTGGGAACGGCAATACGTCATTTGCGGGCCTTTCCTTATTTTTTTCTGCACGTTGATATACATTATTCCAACGAGTAGTCTTTTTTCTTCTTTGAATTTGCTTTCCCTTGCAGTTGGACTTGTTTACACAGATATCATTCATCTCATTCACGTATAGTATTTCCTAACTGACAGGTTTTCAAAGGAAAAGACGTACTACAGAAACATATTTGTTATTTTAACTTTAACCTTTTCATTTTCTTTCTTTTTTCTTGAAAAACGTATTTCCAAAATATTAAACTGGCAGATCAATTAAAGCTTTTGTTTATTCAAAAAGAAAAGCAAACGATTTTTCCTTAGTTCTCAACACAGTAGACAGAATATACCAGTAAGCTTATCGCAGATCATTTCTGGTCTTCGTTCTCGTTGCGAACAAAAAGCTCCTCCCACTTATTTCTGCATTAGCGGGGATGATGGTTAGTCTGTTTCCGATTGTTTCAACGCACTTTGATGGAAACAGACGGAAACAGACTAACCTTCATCCCCACTAATCTGACTTCGCCTATGTTTATATCTGCAAAAACGTTCTCCGGAGCACTCGCACCCCGGTCCGGGTTTTTATAATGGGTGAGATAGAGAATGATCATACTGCTAATTATATAAACTGTGGTTCTCAATTTGAAATGAGTATTGGGTTCAAAAACTGAAATTTGTCAGTGCGTGAACCCTTATTCAGTTTTTGAATCAGCGTCAAAGCAGCTGATTATCTTTTGACTTTGTATGTTTGTATTGAAAGTCCCTAAATAGTCCTTACCCTGTTAATTTTGTTTTTTATTTTGAAAAATTTGATTACATTCATATACAAATGGCCTTAGCCACCCTCTATATTTAAACGCATACATAAGCACAAAAAACCTTCAAAATAGCAAGAACATCGAAATTGAAATACGATTGTTTCAATCAGGTTTAATGTCTTGAACAAATGGGGAACTCGGGAATTTCAATTTTTTTTTAAATAAATCCCCACGCAGTTATATAATTTTTGGCAATAGCAAACGTCAAATTTATGATGAAGAAACGTAGGTAAAAAATTAACAAAAAATGAGCTAAAAACTCATGGCGTCCAATTCATTAAGACGGCGTATCCTTCGTTTACAGGTGTAGTTGTTTTTGAGAATCGTCCGTTCGTTAATGCTTGAATTTAAGGACGAGAATTTTTGAATTTTTGAATTTGAATTTAATGCTTGAACTTTTAAGGACGAGAAAGCGGTATCAATTTCAACTAAACAGTTTTGCTTATTCATTTTCACAATTCAACGTGGCAACGCTAACGAAGGGGGTAATGCTCTAAAAACTTAATTTTGAAACAACCAAAGAAAAATCTTAGAAAATCTCTGTTTTTCAGATCTAAATCAGTATTTTATAACATGATAAGCAAACGAAAATAACAACGGACAATTAGCATCCTCATGAATTTTTTATTTTGTTTATTTGGTAATAACAAGGAAGGGCTTCGTCTCAAGAAGTCGTTTCTCAGTTATCCTAAGCCAATGGAGCTTTTAGGAATAAATATTTGCCCAAATAAGCCTTAGGAAGATGCTTTCAATCTCTAGAAAAAAAAACTTGTTCATAATTCGGAAAATTGTTATGGTAAATGAATGAAAATTCCAGGAATGGATTAACAGCTCAAAATGTACATGGGAAGGGAGTTTCAAATTTTCGGAGGATTTCAGACTTGAAATATTCTGCCAAGATCGGTCTCAACCTTGACAGACCCTTAAATTTGATTACAACGGGGTTCCCTTATATGCTACGTTCCCTTTTCCTTTTCCTACCTTTACCTTCTTTTACTGAGGTAAATTCCTTCATATTTATCCTAACAGTGAAACTAATTTTTTAAAGGAATTTTTTCCTTTTTTAAAGAGGAATCTTTAAAGCTTGTAGAGCCACAGGAGCATCGAAATTTGTAACCAAGCAAAATTTTCTCAATTAAAATTTAGTTCCCCGACGCCGTAAAGGAGTGCATGAATTGTTCACTGGTTTTGGATTCACACGCAGGCCCGTCATTTCGTGGTAGGGAGGGGGGCGCTGCCCCCCCCCCCATCTGAGTTTCGAGAATTCTCTTACTTTAACTTTGGATTCTTAATAATAATACTTTTTAAATTATTTCTCCTAAAATATTGAATTCTAAGAAGCAAAAATAATAGAAGTATGCTTTCTTATGAGAATTTCAAAATTTTTATATTCTCATTTGCTAATACATGTTTTAAGGAGTTGTGGCTTGGTTTGCCAACAGCTAAAACATTTCATGAAATTGCTTGGCACAGATGTGAAATGAGATTAATGTGTCACCGTCTTCTGGGGATAGAAGTGCAACAATTTCGTGATCTAGAATGAGCCATTTCTTTTAAAATTAAAATTGACAGAACTGTTTAACCACATTCCGAGTGGAATGAGCCGTCCTAGCCGTGAGCCGTCCTAGCCGAGTGGATTGGTGCGCTGGATTTAGGATTTTCTGTCCAAGAGGGCAAGGGTTCGAATCCTAGTGTATCCAATTATTTGGTTTGGGACGGGGGTCAGTGGCGTAACTCTGTAAGCTCAGCCAGAGTCGACCCAGCTTTAAATGGGTACATGGAGAAATCTAGGGAAGGTAAACAGGAAGGGTGTGCGAAATCACAGGATGGTTGGCCCCCAACCCCCCATTGCACTTCCTGGCTGAAGGGCCAAGAAACGGAGATCACCAGCGCCGGTAGGGACTGTAAAGTCCAATGTCATATTCTTTACCTTTTTTTAATCACATTCCTATTTGGTAGAAATAGCCGAAGAAAAAATAAACTTCATATGTGGCATATTCATTTTGTACATTTGGATGCCTACCTATGATAACGCAAATGTGAAATCAAGTTATAATCTTATCATTCAAGATATCAGAATGATCATAGGAATATTTATTATCTAATATTGTTCTTAGCAGTTACTTTCTTGTAAGGAGTTACATTTCCCTGGTCTGTAAGGGCGAAAAAGCTCCATTAGATTTCTTTATGCTTACCTTGAATATTTAGGAACCTGAACATAAATTAAAAAAAAATATATATAAATGTATATCATGCCAAGTTTTCTAAGTAATAATGTTTTAAGGTTCTTGTTATTTTTAAGGACTTTATTCTTTTTTTTATTATTATTCATTTATAAAAAATAAATAAGATAAAGGCAATTTTTCTTTCCTTTTGTAGTGGGTTATAAACAAATTGCTTCTATTATCCTAAACTAAATGAAGGCGTTTAAAATTTTAACCGCACACTTAAATAATTAATATGAAAACTCCCCTGTGTGCCGTCAGGGGGTCGATGACCCCTCTAAGAAAAAAGGCATTAAAAATGTTTCAAAAGAAGTCAATGACAAATAATTCTGATAGCAACAAAACTACTGGTAGCACTACCCCCCTCCCCCGAAAATATCCTGACGACACTCATGTATCAGGCCGTATTTATTTAACACGCATTTTTGTAGAAGTAAAGATCTGAATCTTTGTTATA